>NC_138067.1:24046841-24298767 GCF_964194185.1 Rhinolophus hipposideros | reverse complement strand
TCCTCCTGTAACCAAGGACCCAAGTGACTCAAACATACCTCTTAGTTATTCGGAACCTTTCTAAACACTTTCCAAATTAGTTTCCCATTCTGTGCCTAGAAAATGGAAATGCAGAGATTTTTTAAAATTTGTTTTTATTTTTTTAATTTTTATGCACAGAGGGCATATTCCACATCATTTTGTGGGATGATACTTTTCAGTTTCAATGTTTTGTGATAGAAAACAGTGGGCTGGCTTCATTTTTTTTCGAGCAGCAAATTGTTTTTTGGCTCCTCCTCTCTAGAAAAAACAGCAATTAGTGCTGCTCTAGGGAGCAGTGGTGAAGGTATTTTTAAACATGCCTTTCCAGGTGTCCCTGATCTGACAACATGTCTGAGCAATTTTAAACATCAGACTATATAGGAAAAATTCTGACAGTGTCGAGGCATTTTTCTACATCCACTCTATTTTGTGCTTACAATTAAATGGGATTGCCCCTGTGAAAGCTCATACTCAAATGTTAAGTGCTACACGTTCTGGAGTTTTATTGTCACGTATAATTAATAAAGGGAATATGAAACTGTGGTTACTTGTTAATTTTCTGAGGTATCATCTCAAGTTACTCAGCACTGAGTTATTTGAAATGTAAAGTCTGCCCCTCAAACACTCCCTATTCAGTTTAACATAAAGATATTCATCTCCTTGAAAACAATTTGTCATTTTTTTTATTACTTTAGTGGTTTTATATTAATCTTGTCTCTAAAAAGTCGATTTTTATGTAGGGATGACTCTACTCGACTAACATATAAAACATCCATCCGTCTCCCCAAACCATGAGAGTTGTGGCATTTTCCACAAACATTGTTGACATTCATCAGGATTGTGCTTGACTTTTAGTTTTTATAGGAATAACTGTGGCAGGGCTAATTGTAAAGAGCACAGGGTTCTGCTCTTCGTGGGCTGCTCTAAATTATATTTAATCCAGGGTCAAGGCAGTGGGAACAGAGATACCTTTGAGTTGTGTGTTGCCATGCCAGCCCATTGGCCGGGGACCGTGTGGCCTTGTGGGCTCTGGGTGCTGACAGCTAACCCTTTCCCCTTGCAGATTACGTCTTTGTCACACCGGTAGAAGTGGACTCGGGCGGGTCATATATTTCACACGACATTTTGCACAACGGCAGGAGAAAGCGATCGGCGCAGAGTGCCAGCAGCTCCCTGCATTACCGATTTTCAGCATTTGGACAGGAACTACATTTAGAACTTAAGCCCTCGGCAATTTTGAGCAGTCACTTTATTGTCCAGGTACTTGGAAAAGATGGTGCTTCAGAGACTCGGGGACCCATGGTGCAGCGATGTTTCTATCAGGGATTTATCAGAAATGACAGCTCTTCCTCCGTCGCTGTGTCTACGTGTGCCGGCTTGGTAAGTACCCCACGCTTTGAGTCAACTCCCCCTTTCATGTGTGTTTTGTATAACTTGAATGAACAGATGTCTGCAATATTAAATGTTCTTCCAGCCAACTCGACCCATTCACACTGTCAGCTTTGATACTTATAATATTCTCAATTGAATTAATCTAATCTGCTCCCAGAAAAAGAAAATATAATAGAATTTTAATTACCATTTAGAACATTCTTTTGATGTTTAATGGTCTGGGCCTCTTCATTCTCCATGTTTGAGACGATCCCCAAGGAAATTAATCTGATGGATGCCATTCGCTTTGTGAAGTCTTGAGAGACCAGGCATTATATAAATCTAACAAGCTGCATGCATGCCTCCACATTGCTTTGAAACAGGAAAACTGTATTTCAGTGCAAAATTGCATTCAGCAGCCCCGTTAAGCCCAACCTTTGCTGTAGAAGGGAGGCCTTTTGTTTTAACTAATCTGTTCATGTTGTACTGCTCACGTAAGACGTCCTACTAGAATGTGGCGTTTTCAAGGGCTGGTAGGGTGAAAGTTGCTATGCAGGGAAGTAGAACACTTGGAAGCATTTGGGACAAGTGTTATTTCCCCTCTACGTAATCCTCGTCTGTTGAGCTCCAGGCCAAGAATACTGGTGTAAATGATACTTGCCTCAGAATTCAAATGTATGAGGCAGTAAATGGTGTTTGTGGTTGATTTCATTTTGTGTTGTAATTGAGAAGTGTCTTGAATTGACAGAAGTGTGTGTGTGTGTGTGTGTGTGTGTGTGTGGTGGTGATGGTGGTGGTGGTGGTGGTGGAGGAGGAGGACATGATGGTCATGCTTTGGGATGACTAGAAGAAGGAAAATGTGAGAAAGCCCAGTTGAGTATGTGGTTAGTAACGAGCGTGGTACATCATGACACAAAGCAAGAGGCTTGGGTGCTGGTGAATGAGGACTCCCACATTCCTGGCTAGTTGAAACTTTATTATTTCACTTTTTTCCCATATTTTAGCTAGAAACTTAGCTAAAATCTGTCATCACCACCAGAGTTATGATGTTCTTTGGTATAGTATTTAAAGTATAAAGTAAAGCAAAGACTTAGTAATTCCCAACTAAGTTTGATCCATTTAAGTATCACTATGGCTCACCGATGACATACATATTATAACATGGTTATACATACACATGTACATGCACAAACATGAACATATCTTGGGCTTTTTTGTTTTGTTGTCACGTGTCTTCTGCTCTTTTGGGGGGCATCCTCACATATTTCCCTCTCTTTTGTCTATTCCAGTATCCTAATGTCTTCAGAAGAATTTAGGTACCCCTCCAGAGTGACTTAAACTATCCCATTCCACAAAACATAGTGGTTAAGAGCAGTCTGTTTCAGGGTCATTCTCACACAAGCAGTTATAGTAGGACCTCAGGCAAGTTAGTAGGACCTCGGGCAAGTTAATAATTTCTATGTGTCTTAGTTTGTTCATCTCTAAAGTGAGACTAACAAGACAGTTTACATGATAGGGCTGTGGGAATAAGTGACTTCTTACATAAAAAGTGTGACAGGAGTTCCTAGAAAGCAATAATTGTTCTCTATATATTCTAGTTCCAGCAAAACTTAGTCTCCCCATGTTTAGCTCTCCCAGAATTCCACTCTCTGTGAGTGATAGGAAATCTGCTCAGTTGTCTCATATTAATAGACATCGGGTGATTTTCTTTTGAACAGGGAGCAAATGATCACTTAACACCTAAGAATGAGGCAAGTTAATTTGTGATGGATGTGAAAGAGGTATTTGGCCATCACATCTGCCTGTGTATAAGGCTGATATAAACTGGAATCATGAAACTCAGATTCTTTCCCACTGTTCAACAAACCAGCTGCATATACTTAACTTTATTTCTCCAGACCTCAGTTTCCTCTCCTGAACCTGTAAAATGATATCTAAGACCCCTGCCATCTCTAGGCATCTGACTATTAGCCTATTTGTTGGCCGTGGTAGGACCCACTTGGTGTGAGATAGAGAGAGAATCAAGCTTTTCCATCGCATTACCCACCTCTTCATGACCCTGCCAAACACATACTCAATTCAACAATAAGAAAATAAAACAAGAAAGAGGACAGAGCCACATCTGAGAAGTTGAGACACTGCACTGTATTAATTTTTGTAAACTGTGTTGATGAATATGTACAGAAAAGTACAAAATGTATGTGCAGAAAAATGCAAAACTCTTGGAGTACAGCCTAATGAATACAGTTCATACCCATCTAACCATCAATCAGATCAAGCAAGACATTACCAGTGTCTCAGAAGACCCCTCTGTGTCCCCTTTCCAAATGGGTGGTAACCACAATCCTAACTTCTAACATAGCTGAGTTTTGCCTATTTTAATGTTTTACAATCGTACAATCGTACAATATTCCTCTACATGAATATTCTTCAATGTTTCCATTTAATTGTTGGTGGACGTTCTAACTGTTTCCAGTTTGGAGCTGTTATGAAGAGTACTGTTAAACTTTCTTGTATATGCCTTTTGATGAATGTACAGACATGTACCATTGGAAACATAGCTAGGAATGAGGTTGCTGGCTCACAGGGTAAATATATAGTCAGCTTTAGTAAATTCTGCCGAACAGCTTTTCACAGTGGTTCACTACTTTACACGCCCATGAGTAGTGTCAGAGTTCCAGTTGCTCCACATCCTCACCAATACTTGCTATTGTCTATTGCTTCCATTTTAGCCACTCTGATTGACGGGTGTGAAGCGGTATCACATTATGGGTTTAGTTTGTGTTGTTCTGATGGTTGTTGAAGTTGAATACCATTTCTTATGTCTGTTGGCCATTGGTACGCCCTCTTTTATGCTATATCTACAACATATATGGACAAGAAATAGTACAAATGTTTTCAGCCAAAATTATGTTTTTTCCTTTCTCTGTGAGTAGAAACAAGAATTCCAAGCAAAAACACCTTTGTCAACTGAACATCATTGTCATGATGGCTTTGCATGTCTACCAATGCATTGATCTGCTTAGGAAACACTGTCACGTAGCTATAGTGAGCACTGTGAGATCACGTGAGGCTCCACATTGAGGGAACACTTCGCTGGGGACATTGAAGATGGGGATGGAAGGAAATTATGACAGTAGGAAGAATTTCTTCATCCTTTTGGTAACCTGGAACCCATAGACATTGCCCTGCGTCTTTGGCCAAACAAGGGGTTAATACTTTCTCTAAAGTTAATTAGCAACTACTGTAACGGATTCAGCATAGTGAATGATTAGAGTTCAGGAGAGGGAAAAGCCTCCAACATGCTTGTTGGAGAGACTCATCAAAGTTCACAGTGTTATGAATGGAAACTGACATGACAGAAAGGAGACTAAGAGATGAAGCTTCTTCCACTTGAAGTTTCTATGCCAGTGTTTCTTCAAAAGTCAGGGCTGGGCGACTGGCATCAGAACGCCCTTAGGGGTTAGAGCTATCTTCCAGAGTGCACACAGGGTGTCATAGGAGAGTAATAAGTCATCTTTACATAACAAAGTACAAGGTGAAAGCTAACCATTATCTTGACTACTAGGGAAACCCCAGGAGAGAACGAGAATGGTTGGAAGGGTTATAGTTGTGAAATATATGTGTACATACATGCATACTCCAGCTAGGATTTCTCTGGCAGGGAATTTCCCCCAATAATTCAGAATTAAACTGTGCTTAAAATATTTTCTTAAAATGTGTTTCCCTCTTCCCCGCCCCCAAAACTGGCAGATCTCTAGGAGTTGACTAGGCAGTTATTTACTTGGAATAATTCATAAAACAGGAGTTGTGAACTTCCCTAAGTCCTGCCAACTTTTATGTCTGTGGTGATTATTTTTTAAATTTTGAATGCTTTTAAAAAGGAGCTCTCTCTCTTTAGCTCACCACTGCCCCCTACACATGCATGCCTTGTACTCTGTGAAGGTATTTGGGTTTTGTAGCCTTTGTCCCAGAATCTCAGGGTTGCAGATTAACCTAATCTAATCACTGTATCTGCCGGATACTTTCTTTCTACCATATCCAGCCTCTCCTTGACTACCACAGTGGTGAGAAAGAAGGTCATTACGTCCAGGAAGTCCATGCCATTGTTAAGAGACTCTTCCTCTTGATGTTAAATGACAACCTGTCTTCTTAGGAATTTTACCTGTATTTCTTAATTTTGTTTTCTGGAATGATAGAACAAATCTGTATCTTTCTTCTTACATACTGAGAGATCTAAAAGACCTTTCTGCCCAGAAATGCTCTACCTTTAGTGCTCCTTTTTATTAGGGTAGGTGATTGTCAGAGTGTGGTCAGATGCACTAGCTTCACTTGAGGAGTTTTAAAATTGAATTTCTTTACCCACCACAGAAGGTCAGGGAAGCTAGGCCCAGGAATGTATCTTTTTAATTCTGCAAATGATTCGAACACATACTCACATTAGAGAACCATGTGATGAAGACACTGGACGTACAGGAACATTTTTTTAAATTTGATTTGCTGTTGCTTTGACAGATTGATCCCATTTCTGAAACTTAGTGGAAATGCGTTTTGAGAAGTGACTGCAAAGATACACTGAGTGATGATTTACATTCAGCAACTGTTGATGAGCTTCTGTTACGCCGGGCTCTGTTCAGAGCACAGGGGATAAAGCTGTAAACAAGATGGATGCCATACTCCAGTTCATAGAAGTTCATTCCAAGGGAGAACTAGAGTAGGAATTCTAGAACTAGAAATCGCTATTTTATTTTGAGCTGCGCTATGATTCAACAGAACTCTGGAATAAAGAGTTCATGGGGTATGGTTTTAGAAAAGAGGGCAGCGTGGTCAAATTAGTGTCAAATGCCATCTCTTGGAGCTTTACCACGCACATTAGCATACTAATAATCCAGAAATGTCCTACATTAAAGATGTTTAACTCTGTTTAAACCTGGAGTTTTCCTAATGTATTTGGTCCCGAAACTTTTTTTCAAGGAGCATCTTTTCATAGTCTGGCAGTGACAAGAAAATCACCAAAGCAATGATACCCAAAAGAGATACTATAATATTATGTATTGATTTCTAACTGTGAAGAGATACTTCAGGAATAAATGGGTTTCCTGACCATATAAGTGGTTTCATGGCCACATAGTCCCATAAAGTTACAGAAACATTTAGGTTTAAATGCAACTGGGCAAATGTTTTCTATAATACATTTCACATCTTTTAATATGCCAATGTGCATTGTGAAGCTCCAAGAGGTGGAATTTTGGTACTAATTTGACTAGTCCCTCCATTTTTAAACCATCCCTCCACCAACAACCTGTCCAGACTTCTGTGGTTTACCATCAAAGAGCAATTCCGAGGTCTAAGATTATTTGCACCTTATTAGTACCTGATGAAGTTGCAGTTGGGGAAATGTACCCCTTGCTTAAGAAACTCTTAAACACCAAGAGACAGTCACAATGTGAAGACCAAGTGAAAAGACATGCAAAAATGGTCACCCATCTTGCATTTCCGCCCAGATAGGTAATACATCAGTACTTTACCTTGGATGAATAACTTCAGCGAGGGCCCAGCTGGCAAGAGTAATAAACTGCTGCGCTGTTCCTCCTCTCGTCTTTTGTACATTTGCTGCTTAAGATCCAACCTCAGCAGGGCACCAGGGGCTCGGAGGGGAATGTGTGCCATGATCCAGACTGCCAGGAGATCCCTCCAGCTCGATCCCTGATGCACTGTCCAATTTTGTCACTTGGTTTTCCTTCCTTTCTCTTTTCTTTGTCCCCAACCATTAAACCGTAAGTGGCGTTTCTCCTCCATGGCTGGCTGCCCTAATGTCCTCATTGTAGCTTGCGTAGTGGTGGCCTTTTTAGACTCTGACTGCTGGGACCCATTCTCCAGAGAGCCTGGGTCCCTGAGAGGAACTTTGGAAGTAGTTAGGTTTCAATAGGCGGTTAGGGACGCTTTGATCTCCCTCTTTCAGAAGTATTTTATGACTCAGAAGGCTCACCCATTGAGTTGCCTGTTGCTGGTCACTGCCTGCCCAGGAGTCTTTAGAAAGCTGATTTCCATTCATAAAAGGGCTAAAGTTAAATGATCTTAGTCCAGACAGGCAGAAAGAAACCAGGCTCTGCTGCTTTGTGGGGCCTTGTTACCTAGCAGGGGTTTGCTGAATTACATATACCCGTTGGAACTTTTCTGTCACTTGAGGAGATCTTGTGAAATTAAGGATTACATTGGGTTGTATTTACAAATTTTTGGATACAGGCTGACCCAAATGAGAAATATTTTCTCAGGTTGTTACTTGATTCATCAAGGGTAAAAAGACTTTTTTTTTTTTTTTTTGGCCTCTTTTCTGTATGCTCTCATTTGTCATGGTTTGTGAAGACAATTATTTGCCCATAGCAAAACTTTTAGCAAAATGCCAGCCAGCCTCATTTTTTCCTCTTTTTTTCTTTCTTTTACAAACCCTTGTGTCAAAGGCTGTCTTTCAATAGATCACAAGCCAGTCTCTTTAAAAAATAGCCAAAGTTCTTACCTGAGAGCTGGACTCCAAGGCTGAATTGAGGGGTGCTCACGTGGGAGGGAGAAAGGCTGCTCCTTTCCCCCAGGCTTTCTGCCGTTTTGTGATGGCCACTGAAGCATTAGACTTCCTAAGACTTCTTCATATCACCGCTCCTCAGTTTTCTCATCTGTAAAGTGGCAGTGGTACCTTTATCTCTCTCGTAGGATTATAACACCTGATGATGAGTGCTTAGCCAGGCACGTACTTGGTTATCCTTGACTTTGGACGAGGAAGGTTCTGGAAAGGAAATGGCAGTTGAGGCTCCTTCCAAGAGCCCCTTCCAGCCTGTCAGAACAGGACACAGAGCACTGGGGATGACTGTCATCCTGGTGAGAACATGTGGGGATTTTTGTGGGGCTAAGTAACCGCTACTTCTTCAACTCTGAAGAAATCAGATGGAAGACAGATAAAGAATCAAAGAGAGGAAGGATCAACAAATAGATAAAGCGTGTGTGATAGAGCAGAGCAGTGTAATGGCTGTGAAGGCAGACTCTGAAGTCTCAGTTCAGGTCCAATTGCTCACTCTCTCTGGGCTTCATTTCCTCATTGATAAGATGAGGATAATGGTGGTACCTCCCCCATGGGGGTTATGGATTTTCAATTGAAAGAAAAGATACTCTATGTATATTGCTTAAAACAGTGCTTGGCACATAGTAATCACATTGGTAGTGGTAATGACAGCGTAATATTGTCATTATTGTGGACCTTCTTCCATAAAAGAGTCTTCAAAATTGGCTAATGCCAATCCTCCTTACCACCCACAGGCAGGGAAGTTTTAGCCTAGACAATAATAATAGTTTATGAGCACTTATTAAGCTATTAAAACTGGAGCCATGGAGGGAAGAGTCAGCTAAGACGCAAATGTTGGCCTTTATAATATTTATCCTCCAGTCGGCATATGGGTATTCAAGGTGTAAAGTAGCATTTTTTTTTCCTCCATGCATTTCTAAAAGACCTGGGCACTTTGGAAGAAACAAACAACCCCAACATATATAGAGGATGCCAAAAAAAATGTATACACCCTTTAAGAAAGGAAAAAACTGTGTTTAAATTGTAATACTCAATATATACTGATAACAAAAGATGAATACAAGTCATGTGTATACATTTTTTTGGCACCCCCAGTATTTAGGCGCCACCCCTGAAAATTCAGTAGGTCCTGGGTAGAGCCTGAGTGTTCATTTGAATAAAGGAAAGAAAAGCTTCACAAGTGGTTCCAATGAGCACTGGTGAGTGTGAATCAGTGTGTAAATGTGTCTGCAAGGGGCCTTCTCAGGGGAGACAGAGGACTGTTGGAACCTGTTCGCTAAAGGGGTAAGCGGGGGTGGTTAGTGTGAATCAAAATATAGAGATTGTTCTTATTATATATTACAGGACTTTTCAGTTGCAAGTAGAGCAATGCCATCTCCAACTAGGTTAAGCATTAAAATATATTTTGTAGCTCTGAGGTAATCCTTCTAATTCATCCCTACCCCCTTCCCTCCCTCCTGCCTTCCTTCTTTGTAGTAGGATGGCCAGTTTTGAGAAAGGTTTGATCCAAGGTACCCAATGATGTCATCACTGTTCTCTTGTCTCACGTCTCTCAGCAATTTGCCCTTGCTAGTCTTCCTTCTGTGCACAGCACATCCTGAGTTCCAAAGATAATTGAAACATTTCCTCGAGTACCTGGTATCTCATGAGACTAACTCATCAATAGCACCACAGTTGTCACCTATATCATACACGAGAACACGTGTGTGGGGCGCTGGGCTTTATTGGCTCTCTCACCTGTCTGAAAGCCCCAGAGGGTGACTCTCAGTTCATCTGTGTATCGGAAGAAGGTTCCATTATGTTTTAATTTATGTATTGATAGGTGAATTAGTGCACAGAAGGAGGTCTGGCGTGATCACAGCAAGCCGAGAGATCCACAATTATCCATCAGTTGGAAGCTCTATTTGAAACCAGAGTTTATTATTTCTGGTGTGTGCGCACATATGTATGCATGTGCCTTTGGGGGTGTGTGTGCATGCATTTAAAATGTATATAAATTGTATTAGTCAATACTTTTCCTGAGGCATTTTTTTGGTGG
Organism: Rhinolophus hipposideros; assembly: GCF_964194185.1. Taxonomy (NCBI): domain Eukaryota; kingdom Metazoa; phylum Chordata; class Mammalia; order Chiroptera; family Rhinolophidae; genus Rhinolophus; species Rhinolophus hipposideros. Next base: position 24,288,763 of record NC_138067.1, on the reverse strand, counting down.
GGAAAGGGGAGTGCTTAAAAATAATGGGTGTCTTGGAGTTCCTTCTTTATCCCTATATATACATCTATCTTTTCCTCCTTCGCTGCATTTTTAATCGTTCTATTCTGATGAACATGTTTGTTTCTAGTTTTTTGCTGTTGCTGAAAAGAACATGCAAATATATGGATCTTCTTAGTTGCATGCAGTTCTGTATTTTATGAGAGGGAGTGCTCAGGTGCCAAACACATACTGTGGCCAGAGATTTGCTTGTGGATGATGATGTTAGCCACCCAGTATCACTGTCATTATCCCTTCGGTTGTATGACATGCAAAGTTACTGAGAGTTCATTTCCTCTTTGGTTTCCACGAGCCTAAACTGAGTCACTTAGAAGAATAGTACTGTTCCGCCGCTATGGAAGGCAGTGTGGACGTTCCTCAAAAAATTACAAACAGAATTACCATATGACCCAGCAATCACTCTCCTAGGTATCTACCCAAAACATCTGAAAACATTTATCCATAAAGACACGTGTGCTCCAATGTTCATTGCAGCTTTGTGTACGGTGGCCAAGACATAAGACCAAAATGTCCTTCAATAGATGAATGGATAAAGAAGTTGTGGCATATATATATATATATATATATATATATATATATATATATATATATATACACATACACAATGGAATACTATTCGGTGGTAAGAAAAGATGAAATAGGACTATTTGTGACATCATGGATGGATCTTGAGAGTATAATTCTAAGCGAAATAAGTCAGACAGAAAAAGCAGAGAACCCTATGATTTCACTGATATGTGGTATATACACCAAAAACAACAAAAGAACAAGACAAACAAATGAGAAACAAAAACTCATAGACACAGACAATAGTTTAGTGGTTACCAGAGGGTAAGGGGGTGGGGGGAGGGAGATGAGGGTAAGGGGGATCAAATATATGGTGATGGAAGGAGAACTGACTCTGCGTGGTGAACACACAATGGGATTTATAGATGATGTAATACAGAATTGTATACCTGAAATCTATGTAATTTTACTAAACTTAACCAGTAAACTTTAATTAAAAAAAAAAAGAATAGTACTGTTCCGCGGAACACGTATGTTGGTGAAATGGCAATGGTGTCCCACCATCGGCAACAAGCAATTTAAGAGGAAATCGTACTGAAGTCCAGCTATAAACATGTCCAATGATACTAAGGCTTTCATAACCAAAAATATCTGCCTGGGCTGCCTACCTATCTCTGCCCACAGGCCCAGGAGTTCCCCTCAGTTACATCATGTCATTCCCATGAAAGTCTGTCCCCACGGCTTTTCTATCCAATGACAGGGCAGCGTGCACTCAAATACTCTCATGCAGAGTCTGGCGAAAGGGGTCTGCCTGGAAAGCATGCTCACCCCTCCTGAAGGGGTGCCTTTGCTGTATCTCAGGATTTCATTTTCAGCTGAATTCTTGTGATGGCTTATTCACGCTCCTGAGCTTTGGAGTATTTTTACCTGCCCGTATTACCACTACAAGTCAAGGGGGCATGCTTTCTAATATAAATTATATAGTGCACATCACAAATTTCCTAGACACTGGCTGTGTGCACAGCCCTCTTTCAGAGAAGGCACTTGAAAGGGATTGCGGTCAGCTAGTGAAAGGAGATTCCAATGATTTACTCAGTTCTACCGCAGAGTGCTAGTTAGTGTCTTACAGGTTCCTTCTGTGATGTTACAGTTCCTCATCTCCCTTTGATATTTTACTTTGCCATTTCCTGGAGGCAAAGAAAGAGTTACCCAAAGTTAATTTCTGGAGAAATAACGAACCAATTTTTTTTTTTTGTTCTACCTTAATTATTGAGTTTAGTTATGTCTATTTTATGCAGCACAGAGATGCGGCAGGAAGAAAATACTAGTTCAGTACATTCTTACTCTTTAAATATGTGTATTTAATATGTGCACTCTTTAGATAAATGCATTTTTGTCTTAGCTGTAGCACAGGCTTTTGCAGTCCTTGTTTTCCATTAAAAATGCACTGAAGTCAGATAAATTCCATTCTTTCAAAAGGATTCCTTTGGTGAGTAATTTCTGTTTAATATGCATATTTAACCCTGTCATTCATGATTAAATAATGTCTAGTTCAGTGATTCTTAACATACAGAGCTTTAAAAAACACAGATGCCCGGATCCCATCCCAGAAGAATGAAAGCAGAATGTCTCAGGGGGAGACCCAGGCATCTGCACTTTTTTAAAGGCTCCCCAGATGATTCTAATGTACAGTAAAGATTGAGAACCCCTGGTGCTTTAGAGATGCTATCCCTTTAGAAATGCAATAGCTACAGAAGGCAGGATGGTGTGGTAGAATGCATGGGGTTTTAGAAGCCCATTTCTTTCACTTACTACTTATGTGATTTTGGTGAAACTTTTCCTTTGGAAAACATTTTATTTTGACATAATTTTAAACTGACAAGAAGTTGCAAAGATAATACCGAGGGTTCCCAGGTACCCTTTTGCCCAGCTTTGGGACATTATCAAATTATCTAAGAATCTAGTCTCCTTGTCTGGAAGGTGGAGATGAAAAGTTAACTTCGAAGGGCTGCTGAGAGAATGCAATGAGATGATGATACCATATACACATTATACTAGTTAGAATTCTATGTTGGCCCCTCAGTGATTCAATCAATCATTAATTTACTGCTGGGAAGGGATTTTTCAGATGAAATCAAGGCTTCAAATCAGTTGACCTTAAGATAGGGACATTTTCCAGGTAGGTTTGACCTAATCATATAGAATCAGGAGAGGGAAAAGAGGTTCATAGCTAGAGGAATTTGACACGTGAGAAAGTCTCCATTTCTGGCTTCAGAACTCGAGGGGGCCACGTGGCAAGGCACGCAGGTGGCCTCTAGGAGCTGAGAATGGCCTGCAGCTGACAGCCAGCAAGGAAATGGGGCCTGAGCCCTGCCACTGGAAGGAACTGACTTCTGCCAGCAACCTGAATGAACTTGAGAGCGGATTCTTTCCCAGAGCTTCCAGAAAGGAATGCAGCCTGGCTGACACCCTGATTTTTGCCTTAGGAAACCCTGAGCAGAGAATCTAGTCACACTGTGCCCAGACTTCTGACTTGCAGAACTGAGAGCTAATAAATGGGTGTTATTTTTAAGCTTCTAAATATACGGTCATTTGTTACACAACAATAAAAGAACGAATACAGAAAATGTATATAGTGATTAGTCCACAGGAGTTATGAAAACGTGGAGCGTCCCTTTCCTGTCTGGAATCCTAGTCATGTGAAATCATCCACCAACTCCTGATGCTACCTTGTGGGGCAGGGGTTCCAGGAGAAGCAGCAAGTGGCCTTCGATCGTCAGGTTTTAACATTGCTTAGGAAATTGTTGTGTTTAGCAAACGGTTTCTCAACAGGGCACTACTGACATTATGGATGGATTCTTGTGGGACACTGTCCTGTGCATTGCAGGAGTCAGCAGCGTCCCCACTAGACGCCAGTGTCAACCAAAAATGTTTCCAGACTTGGCCAATTGTCCCTGGGGGCGTAATTGTCCCCAGCTGAAAACCATTGATACAGCACATTCACAAATGGGCCTCTTTAATAGAATGCATTTACCTAAGTTTACTTTTCTTCACAGCATTGCTGTTGATTTCAGGTACTTCACCTACTGTGGAGGAGCTTAGCTGGCGAGACTGAGTGTGATAGTGCCGGGAGGCTGGAGGCGGATTGGGGGGCAGCAGGAAAACCATCTGCAAATATATTAAAAGACATGTATTTCCTTTTGGATTTCACAGCATGCCAACCCAGACTGCTGAAAATAACTGGATCTCTGAAGACACAGAGATATAGTTATAATAAAATTTACTTTTGCATTCTTAGGAGGGGAGGGAGCCTAACCATGTGGACATAGACTAGAAATGTGGATTCTATTTCTGACTTTGCAGCTGAACTTAGACCAAAGTTCAATGTCCTGTGTGTTCTCTTGACCTACAGGAGTCGGGGCGTGGGCAGTTCTGGGAATGGAACAGGGAATGGTCTTTGTGTTTCGTGAATGTGTGTTCAAGCTTGAGAACTTGACAAAGGTATGCTAGGTTTTTCTACCTACTGCACTTTATACATTTAAATACATAAATTCTTCACCGTACTCGAAGAGACAAGGAGCTCTATTTTAACTGGAATGCAAGATAAGGAACCTAATTCTCTCATCTGCTTAGACTCACCAGCCGACCTGATCATGTAACCTATCTCTGTCATCCCTACCTTGGATAGACCCATCTTCTAAGAGTGAGTAGTACACTGGTATCTATAGAATTTGCAACATCCTTTAAATCACTGAACCTCCTTATAAATATGCCAGGTAAGCAAAGTCAAGGTCACTTTGGTTCTTACATTCATAGCTAACAATAACTAATTGCTTGACATTTCTTCTTTCTTTTCCTGTAATGCCTTCCTCTTTTCCACCCACCCACCCACCCACCCATTCACCCATCCTTCTAACCCAAAACATAGACTCCCAGCTTACCATGTGCATTTGTACTATGATAAACTGTGGACATGCAAAAATGATATGTGGTTCCTAAATTCTAGGATATTCCAATGTGAGGATGAGAAATAATAGTGACAGGAATACACACACACGGACAGTGTGACAAAATTAATATTATAGTTTTGTTTAAAGTACCACGAGAGCACAACTAATGGAGTGATGAGACTAATTTTTATGATGGTCAAGCAGCTTAAATGATTGCATCAGCCTGTGAAAATATATAAATTCCAGGTGTTCCTATACACTTATCCACGTAAATTTCATTGCTCACAGGTTGAGACAAAATATAGCTGATTCTGACTACTTCTTTCTTTTTCCTGATTAGTTTGTTCATTTATTCTATATGTTCCATATATATGAGATCATATGGTATTTGTCTTTCTCTTTCTGACTTATTTCACTTAGCATAATGTTCTCTAGGTCCATCCATATCGTTGCAGATGGTAAGATTTCATTCTTCTTTATGGCTGCGTAATATCTCATTGTATAAATGTACCAGTTTCTTAATCCAGTCATCTATGAAGCTAACCATTTCTTATCACGTCCACTGCCACCACTGTAATTGAAGCCACTCTCATCTCTCACCTGGATTCCTGCAGTAGCTTCCTGTCTGATGATTCTGTTTCATCTCCTGTGTTCCTATAATCGGTTCTTCTCGCAGTAACCATATCCTTTCACCTCCCTCTTCTCCACCAGCTAATGGCTTTCCATTACTCATAGTATGCAATCCAAATTTCTTACATGGCTTGCAATGCCTTATGTGATCTGGCCCCTTTAGCCTTATTCCTAGATCTTCTATCACCTTACACTCCACCCCAGCCCTTCTGGTCTCCACTGCCTTTCAATGTCCCCAGGCGCACCTCCTCCGGTAACTTTGCTCTTTGAATGCTCTTCCCCCAGATACTCACTTGCTGTGCTCTTCAGTTCTCTGTGCAAACATCATCACTGCAAGAAGTTCTTCCCTGGCACTTGTCACTCCCCACCCCCTCACCTGATTTATTTTTCTTTATACTGTTTATCACTCAAGTAATAAACAGTATCTAACTTGTTTACTATCTTGCACATGCTCCCTTCCCCTCTTGAATATCTACTCTATGAGGGGCTTCATCTCTGCTCCTCATGGCTGTCTCCCCAGTGGCTAGAATAGTCCCTGGCAAATAGTAGGCACTCAATAAACATTTGTTACATGAATATATGTAATTAACATCCTGGTAATTTAGAAAGAGATAAATCACTTCTAGGTTGGGAATACATCATGAATTGGATATCCCTTATGCATGAATTCATTTATTGAAGAAAATCCTTAATTGGCTATCTTTCATGTTCAGATTAGATGTGGAAATCAAGAGATGGACCTGTAAGTTTTCGTCTGCCTAGCATCTGTTTCCCTAGTCTTTTGGTAAAAACATTGCCATTTTCCTTGGGGACCTACCTTCCCCACTTCTGCCTCAACTCCTTGGAATTTGGGTGGAGGAGACATTTTCCATAGTGGCCAGTGAGAACATCAGATAGCCTTGACTGCAGTGATTGGTTTAGAGATAAACATGTAACAGGATCAGAGCCAATAAAATCAAATTCTGGGGCCATAGGGAGGGTATTGAAGAAGGTGGAATGTAAGTCCATAGTTGCTGGCAACCATTTTGTCACCTGAGAATAGAGTCATCACGGTCTTGATGTCCAGCTGTGCCTAAAATTAAACTACTTTGGGCTTTTCATTCGAATGAATCATAATCCCCCCCTTTTTTGGCTACTCTAGTTTAACTTTAGTTTCTGTCACTTTGAAATGAAAGTCCTAACTGTGAGAGGGATGAACAAGTTATGTATACTTTGTGCAAAGACCTCACAGTCTCATAGGAAACAGGTAAACATAATGCAATGAGGGCATTTGGCATGGAGTGGCCAACAGGTACATGCAATGGCAATTTGCATACACACTTTGTGAATCATCATTTATTGGGTATAATGCCCACTGCGCAGAGTCTTAACTGTAGCTAGCTAGCATAGTCAATATTTGTCCCTAATAATGCATCTTGGATGCATTATCTGTCTTGTTGATTCACTGCTCTGTCTGTCAGTTGTCTTGTTATTACACACCTCTCCATGTCTGCCAACAATAACTGCAGATGACTTTAAAGCACAAATAGAGGCGAGCACATTATATGCCTGTCAATGCGCAGTTGGAGGGAGATGGAGACACCATGGTTGGCTTAGACGATGACTTCACACGCCGTAACCACTTTTAATTGATTTCTTTGATTTGTTTGGACGATGACATGTGGGGCAATGTTGTAAACCAGGAATGCTTATTGATGGATACATTGCTCAACGTCGTATGTAGTTCATTTGTGTCTTTGAAGATGTTTATTTTAATGAATCTAATTTTAGTATGCAGTGGATTTTTATTTTTAAGTAATGACAACAGAAATGTTTTTTTTTTTTTCTTTTTCCTATGAAATCCTCTAATTTCCTTTTTATGAAGCATGGAGTTGCATCTCTTCTTGGCTCTGGCACAAGGCTGTCTGGGAGAATGTAGCGCAAGGTAGCATATGTGATTTTAAATTTTCTAGTAGTCATTTTAAAAAGAAAGTAAAAAGATGATTGAAATTTGTGTTAGTATTACATAGTTATACTACATGGATTTTTTACTTAGTAAGTGGTGGTGTGTGGGCCCCACTAACCCCCTCATTGTTCAAGGGTCAACTGTATATTTAATCCAATCTAATGAAAATATTATTTCAAAATATACACACAAAAACTGTCAGTCAGGTACTTTTATCTTACAAAATTCAGTGTGCATTTTACAATTACTGCACATGCAGCTGAGAACAGCTACATTTCAAGTGCCCGGTAGTAGCTACTGTATTGGATAGAATGGCTCTAGTTATCTCCTATCCCAAAGTTCCCTAACATGTACAGTGAAAACAAACAGATCGAAAAGATTCTCTTTTTATTGACTGGTTTGCTAAAATTGCTTGTCTTTCAAACAGTACTGTCACAGCACCTTCAGTTTTCCTTTGAATACTCTCTGGTGTGGACAGGTTGATATGTTCATTTGGAGGCCTCACATTTATACAGTTACATAGAAAAATTGCACAATTCTGACGGTGAAACTCAGATTTAAAATAAAAATGCTAAACTGAATATTTCTCTTGAAGATAAATGAAAGAGATTGTGTCAGAGTTGTGTCAGATGTGTCAGAATTGACACATGGATTTTTCTCCAAATTATATTTTGGTCAGATCTTGCTAGTTTAACTTTGGCTTTAAAAAAAAAAAAATGGAAACTTCATCAAGACTCCTCTTTCTGGTTTGTTTTGCTAAGAACTTTCCTAGTTTTACTAATGAACAGATTTAGAAAGCAAAGCAAAAATAGAGTTTTCAAAGTAGCCATAGTCAGGACATTAAAAGCTAAAGTCACACTAGTACTAATGTCTCTTTCTAATGGAGGGGCTGAGAGCAACAATACTCTAGATCAGTGAACATTCAAAACTATGTTGTATCTGACTTAGGATCACACCGAATGTATCTTAATATTTCATTATCCCATTGTATTTCTGCTCCAATGGATGCTGAGCAAATGTTCCTTGCTTGTGGCAATGCTAACTAAACCTGGTAACTTCCACAGAGAGGTAGGAGAAATCAGCAGATGGAAGGGTCTCTCCATGCCCCACCTGACAGTGGCTTCGGCCCCAGCTGGAGAGTTAAAGCTGCCTGGCTCTGGTTGTCATGTTAATAGTACTTTCCTGAGTCTGGCTTTCTTAGACCAGAAAAGTAGAAGACAGTTTCCTCAGGAACACTTGCTATGAGGAACTGCTGGCCTCTATTCTACAGAAAGAAAGGAGACATTCGAAGGCCAGGGAAATGGCAGTGGCTGCTTTTCAGGTGTACCCCCTTCCTCTTTCTATTCTTGGTGGTAGGCTGAGCATGGGTGGGGATGTATTAGGGTTCTCCAGAGAAACAGAAGAGTGAGTGTGTATGTATTACTATATATAGCATATTAATATAATATACATTATAACCTATGTGTGTATACTATTCATATACTGTATACACATATACATAATTATAAGGCACTGACTCATGCATTATGAGTCCCAAGATCAGCACTTAGCAAATTGGAGACTCAGGAGAGCCCATGGGGTAAGGTCCAGTCAGAGTCTGGAGGCGGTAGAAGACTGATGTCCTAGCTGAAAGAGTCAGGCAGAGAGAGTGAGTTCAACCTTTCTCAGCCTTTTTGTTCTGTTCGGGCCTTCAGCAATTGGATGAGGCCCACCCACCCTGGGGAGGGCAATCTGCTTTACTTAGTCTACTGATTCAACTGTTAATGTCATCCAGAAACACCCTCACAGACATACCCAAGAATAATGTTCAACCAGCTACCTGGGCACCCTGGGGTTAATTTAATACAATAACCATCACTGGGTCTTTTCACTCTCCTTTGGCAGAGTTGACTTTGCGCCTCTTCTTCTCATAACATACTCCAGTTGTGTTTTTACAGTTAGTAATGTGATGATTTCATACTGTCTGTCTCCCGAGCTAGATGGCAAGGGTGATGAGGGCATGAACTCTGCCTTTATTTTTTTTTTCTCCTCATCATTGTATCTCAAGGATCTGTCACAGTGCCTGGCACTTACTTGCTTACTCATCCTCACTGTCTCTATACTTGAATATATAGGGGGTGCAAAAAAAAAATACACACACACACACACATTTTAAGAAAGGAAAAACTGTATTAAAATTACGCTGATGATAACCACTTTGAGCAGCTCTTGTAATTACAGAAGTCGAACGTGTATTCATCTTTTGTTATCAGTTTATATTGAATATTGCAATTTTAATACAGTTTTTTCCTTTCTTAAAATGTGTATACATCTTTTTGGCACCCTCTGTATATATGTATTCAAATATAATAACCAAGTGTACATTTTCAGATATAAGTATGTACAACTATGTAATTCCACGTTAATATATATGAATGCAATCAAATAATATTTTAAATATGAAAAATACATCCCAAATATTTCACTCAGTTGTCAAATGTATAGCATGCCAGCCGGTAGGCAGTGACCAGGAGCAGGCCAACCCAGCGGCCCGGAAGCGGGCGTTAGCCTCAGACTGACTCCAGTGTGAATTGCAGCACTTCTACTTGGGAGCCGAGAAACCCTGAGCAACCCTAAATCTTTTGAGCGTCTCAGTTTCCTCACCAGTCACATGTGGACAGGAGTACCTATCTCTTATGGTTGTGAGTCTTAAACTCTTCGTGCAAAATGCATATCACAGTGCCTTAGAGAGAGCAAGCATCTCAGTCATTTAACATGTGGGGTTTTTTTGTGCCTCTTGTCTGTCAGGATGCATGCTAGGCATAGCAGTGAATAAACAGAAAAAGTCCCTGTCCTGAGGCAGGGCAGAAAACATCCAATAACACACAAACAAGTGAGTACATAATATGTCAGAAGGTCCAAGTGCTATAAAGTGAGGTTAGGGAGCTAGGGCATGCTGGTGGGATGGAAGGCAGGGAGAGGGCGTTTGCTCTTCCCTAGTGGGTGACCAGGAAAGGTCTCACTGATGAATGGACAACTGGGCAAGAGAATCGAGAACGCAAAGGAGCCAGCTGTGTGACCACGCTAGGGGAGAACACCCACAAAGAGAGGCAGTGAGTGTGAACGCCGAGGTGGCTGGGAATGGCTGGTGTGTTCCAGGAGCCCCAAATATCAGTGAGCGTTTACTCTCACATCACATCATTGCTGCTCTATTCCTCCCTCCAGCTCATCACCTGAAACAGATAGGCAGTGGATAGTAATGCCTCATTGGCACCTTGTAGAAAAATAGGGGGTTTAGTTATAATAAATGAACCAACTTGAAATGATGGGAGGTTCTTCCAAAACTGCTAGGTAAACAAGGAGTAACTGAAAGGACAGAATATTCTATTATTGGCCACTCTATAAGGGTTAGGATGAAAAGGAAGGTTTTGGAAAGATTCCCTGTGCTGAATGCATTCTGTTGCCATGTTGTCTGGAAGGAAGAAGGTGTTTTCGGCTACTTGTCCTGAGTCCTGGGTTTGGGTGCAGCTAATTTTTGCAAAGGGACCTGTAATGTTATTAGTCTTTTTCCTAACTAATGCTCAGCTTTATTGTTCACTTTCCCAACAAAGGTTAAAGGAAAGGGAAAGGGTCATTGGCTATCTGCTGAGATAGTCTGGGAGACAAGAGATGTGGGCCTAGCCCAAGACTCTCAGGAGCTAATCATTTCCGTTCTTTGGGCCTCGATTTCCTCATCTGAAAACGAAGGGATGCAATTAGAGAAGGATTTCTCAACCAGTCATCTTTAGTCTACCTGTCTAGGTGTTGTTTGGAGTGCTTGATAAATGTTCAGATTCATAAGCCCCTCTCCAGATCTATTGAGTCATAATCTCTGGGCTCGAGACCCTTGAAATCTGCGCTTGCAGTAATTCTCATGCTCATCAAATTTGGAGAATCAGTTAAATAAAAAAGGTAGCTTGGCTCACACGTTTGAACAAAAATTCGGATATCGGATAGAAAATTTCTGGTTCAAAATTTGCTTTGTAACCAATAAGTGGGTCATGAACCAATTTAGCCAGTTATGATGAGCAGTAGTAAGAAGGGAAATATTATACAGTAGCATTAAATAGAGTAGATGAGAAATACCAGATTATTATCTAGGAGGAGTATCTCACGAAATGTTGCAATGCGGGTATGTCTGTGTGTGTGTTCACTGAGCCATGTTATAAAATGTATGGAGGTATGTCTGCTAATGTTTTAGACATGGCTTTTAGCCAAAATAGTTTGAGACACAATTATAGAGTATCCATATTTAATGACTATGTAATATGGTCTCTGTAATTGTCCCTCAGGAAAGTGGTATTTTGTGAGCCACTTAGATCCAACCCCGAGAAACCCTGAGGATTATGTTATGGTGACATTCGGAGGAACTATGGAATCCTTGAATAAATAAGTCTTCTCCAGCACTGATGGGTCTTAAAGATTATGTACATCTCTACATGTGTGCCATTTTTTTCCCACCCCAAAAGCACAAGAAAGGTTTCCATTAAGTATTTGAACAGAAACGGAGCATTTTTCCTCTCATGTTAGCAAACGCTTGCCTTTGATAGCCCAGCTTTTAGCTGAGCTCAGATTCAAGACAAGGCTTGTTTGATGAAGCAGACCTGTCAGAGAGCTTCGCCATAAATGCCATAAACCTGTTGATTTAAGGCTTTCAGTGTATACCATAGGTCATCAAGCCCCAAACAAAGCACATGGTTTTTGATCTGAGGATTCAGTTCTCCATTGTAAATCTGTCAGCCTCGACTGTTGAGTCAGCTACTGAGAGCGAAATGTCTGTGATACTATTTATCCTGTCATATCAGCTTAGGTGAACAGTTTTTTGTTACTCTCCCCTGTTAAATGCTACTTTTGACTCTAATGCAGTTTCTTATCTCTACTTTCTACACTGTCTGTTTCAGTAGGACAGGGCTTCGGGCCATGTAGCGTTAGTCTAGTTTTTGACGAAACTGGGGCCACTCAATTTACAAGGTGCTTTTGAAATCCTGCATACTACTTCTCTTCTTGAAAGAATTTTCAATTCCTGCTCTAAACCATTAATTGAAATTGCAGAAGTATAAAAAGATGCAGAAGTGATGAGCATGCGAGTCCTGCTCAATTAATGTTTACAAAGTGGCCACTCTCGTGTCACTGCCAACTAGATCAGACTGTAGAATGCCACCAGCCTCCCAGAAGCACTGCGCCTATCCACAGAGAGGTTCCTCTGTCTCCTCTCACTCCTCAAACATAACCACTACAATGGCTTTTATGACTGTTAGATGTAACAAGGTATGTTTTTCATTTTTTATTTAAACTTCTTGGAGGTTTTTAACACTTCCGGGATATGTGGCTTGAAGTCATTTTTAGTTTTGGAAAATTCTCGGCCATTATCTTTTCAGATATCTTGTCTCTTCTATGTTGTTTCATCTCCACTGCTGAGACTCCAGTTGCACATGTATTACACATATATTTTCAAATAACCAGTAGCATGCATAGTGTACATTTTCTACTCGACCTGTGTTCCAAAACGTTAAGCCTCCCTTCAGCTGAGTCTGAATGTTTGTGAAATCCATCTGAGTGCTTGATTTTCAGTTATTATAACTTCCATTCTAAAATTTGATTTTTAAAATAAATATTGTTTTTCTAGTGAAAATTTTTCTCACTTGCTACTTATTTTCCTGAATATGTTGACTACAGTTCAAGTCTGTGGCTAATAACATCAGTATTTGCTTCACCTATGGTTCCCTTTCTAGTTTCTGAGATCCGCCCCCTTTGGTCCTGTTTATTTTTATGCCTTGTGATTTTAATTACATGATGAACATTATGTATGAAAAAGAGATTCTAGATGAGCCTTTAGCTTCTGAGGCGGTTAGGTTAGGGTAGAATCTACTAGGTGCATCATTTTAATCATCTGTTTTTAAGGATGAATTTTAGTTTTGTGAAGTCTAGTTTACTCCCAGTTCTCCCTTACACCGAGGACCCACTCCTTCTGGTGGGTTTTTACCAGTTTTCTTCTGCCTTGGAAGTTACTGACCTTAGTTTTCTTTTTATCTCTCCATGAAAGTTTCAAGACCTTGGTTCAGCTCCCACAAACATTTTCTGCTCAGCTTCTCTGAATCGCCACCATTTATTAAATAGCAAATTCCTTTAAAGAGAGGAGCATTTTGGACTATTGGATTCACCTCTTTGTGCTTCTCTTCCCTGTAGGATGTTTTTGGCCCTTCAAGTCCCGGATATTAGCCCCAAACACAAGTTTCTATCTTCCTACTTTCTTGACTCAGCGGAAAATTCTGCTGAGGTTTCTGTCTCTTAGCAATTGCTTTAAATGAGCCTTTCAGCTTCTTTGTTGAATGCCTCGAGAGGAAAGAAGTGTATGTACTCAGATCACCTCACTGTGTTTCCCTTCCCTCTGGGATCTTGACCTTTTGGGTCCTGGATGTCTTGATAGTTATTTAATATTTTCAAACAGATTTTTTTTTTTGGAGGGGTGGGGGTTTTGGAAATCTTCTAAAGCTATCTGGTTGTTGCCCATGGACAAGATGGTCCACTGTAAGATAGTTTCAGTGTATGTCTTTATTGTTTTGCTATTGACTTATTGAGGACACTGGAGAAAAGAGAGAAACGGAATTCCCAAATGGAATTCCCATTCCATTTGGGAATGATGGGAACAGCCAATATAAACTTTTACTGCATGCCTATTCTGTGGCTGGCACTGAGAGAGACTGAGAGATAAAGGAGCCACATGATGGGTATTGATAAAAAGGAGTAATCGTTTTGCATGTAATGCCACTACATTTTTTTATGAAGAGTTGTACTGGAATACTTTATTCCCTTATCAGAATTCCTTCTATGCAGAGTAAGTTTAAAAGGTGTTTTTCTTGGTCCAGGGCCTAATATTTTAAGCACTGTTCTGTACTACATTTCAACTGGTAATAAGTGTTTCCTTATTTCTTAAAATATGTTCTAAGTGCTTTACTTTGTTATTCAGTTAAGTTCTTATAATAACCACATTACAGGGGTTCATTATTATTGCCATGTTACAGAAGAAGAAACTAAGCCCTAGAGAGGTGTTGTAGAGTGAATGAATTGGACATTGCAAGGTGTTCTCCCAAGTGGGTTGGAGAGGTGCTTATGATATTGAAAAGAATTTCGTTGTTTCCGTTTGATTTTCATTCAGGATTGAAAACTTTAGGATGCATTTGACCAAGAGTTGCTTGTCTGGACCTGAATTTGGGTCCATTTAGCTGTCAACACACCACTGAGGCATTCAGATTTTTCTCTCCCTGTACCAACACAGGGGTGGCCAAACGCTGCTTCAAGAAAAAGTTTTAAATTGAGTCTCTCTTTTGCATTCCCCTTGTCTGGATATCAATGTCACTTTTAGTCAGAGCTGATCTGCCCAAAATCAGTTGGAATTTTTTTCCTCACAAGCGGCTAAGGTGATTAACAGTAGTGCTAAAAATATTTTTCTGGAGGCTCTGGCTGTGTTCTTAAGATTTTGTTCAAACATCCTTTTCACCAAGAAATCTTCTCTGATGCTTTCACACTGAGATAAAGATTCATGCTTTGTGATCTCAGGGTTTACTTTTGTCATCCTGGTGTATTGCAATTACCTGTTTACTTGGTCATCAGCCCTACTAGATGGGTAACTCCTTGAGGAAAGAGACCAGATCTTAATCTTTGCAGTCTTAGTACCTGACATAGAATCAGTCACACTAGGAGCACAGGATCACAGAGTGGACTGTGTAAGACACACATGAGAAAAGTAGGTAGACAGAATGACCTAGACTGGGCTTTGTGAGTTTATAGCCTTTCATTATACAAAGAGAAAAAGCAAACAAAAAACTCCAGCATTAACTGCCTCATCTACCATATAATTTGAGAGTCAAATCATGTTTGCTGTTGTTTCCCATGTTGATTTTTCAACACACATTTAGCCATGCAGTTTAGAGTCAATTTTCTATGATTTTATTTCTTGTTTTCTTGTTATATTATCATCATCGGTTCAGTTATTACCTTTTAAAGAAGTCCTGGGTCCATATGGTAATATAGTAGGATGGAATTGAGGTTCACACTCAAAATCCATTTTGTCCCAGACCTATTATTTTGTAGCCTTGGGAAGGTATCCTCAAAATCTATTTTCTTATCTTTGAGAAGCACCCCCTTCTCTAGTCATCCCTCGTCTCATGGAGTTTTATGATTGTTACAGCAGGAACGCAGAATTCAATTCAAGCTCTTGATTGATTGATTGAGTCATTCATTCCTTCATTCACTCATTTATTCATTCCTAGTTTTCTTTCCCTCTACTTCTTCCTTCTTCTGCAAGCAGACACAATATTCTTCAAAACCAGGGCTTTTGATTCACAAGAACCAGCATCTAAAGAATTGTCAGAGGTCGTACCCTGAAGAAAGCTTGCCCCAGATGGAACTCCAGTTGTCCTCCAATGTCTGTTCTGCTCTTCCCAAACTGGGTTCATCCAAGTCCCTTTGATTTACACTTTCACAGCACCCTTTCAGTACTCATCTCCATCTGGAATTGTATACTTTAGTATGTGTACAATTACAATTTGTATTTTGGGTATTGTTTATGTCTTCCACTAGACCATAACAACTGTGAGGCAGGACTGTTGTCTGATTTTGCTCACAATATCTGATGTGTACAAGTACTACACACGCACACACACACACACACATGCATGCACACACACATGCACGCACGCACACACACAAGCATGCATACACACACACGCATGCATGCACACACGCACACGCATGCATGCACGCACGCACACACAGGATGACATGAATGAATCTGTCTCCCCTAATAGTTAATAAGCTGGCTGAGTCATGAAGATCATTTAGACGTTGTCCAGAGGACCTAACTCAGCAACAGGCTGTATTTCAGGCAAAGGGAGCTGGATATCCAGAAGCAAGGAGACTATTGACTTTTAACTATATCGGTACCAAAGACCTTCCAGCCCCCATTTCCCAGCCTCAGATGGAGCACTGTGGTGGGGTGAAAACACAGGCTCTGAATGTAGACAGTCTTCAATTCAAATCCTGTCTCTGCCACCTAACAGCATGTGATCTCGGGAACATTGCTTAAACCTTCATTTCTTTGCACCGCTTTCCCCAATATGGATAAAATATTATCTACATCCAAATATCATTATGTGGATTAAATGAAGTGACTCTAAGAAAGCATACTCAATGTATGCTTGCATTATTATTTCCAATAATATCAAATCTTAGCCCAGAGATAAAGTCTCTTCATATTTATTATTCTACCTCTTAAAGGTACCAATGCCCTCTTATGATAAATTCTTGTATTTTCCTCTTCTCTATGACATTACTTAACTTCTTGGTGCAGCAGTTGTCCTAACTATAAAGCTGACATTATTATCATCTGTCTCCTATTTACAATGAACGTGAAATTGGGTTACTGCAAGTAGAGAGCTTTAAACGGGGCTTGGCACATACAAAGCAGTTAACATGTTAGCTTTATTTGTTATAATTTATAGTGATGATTATAAAAATAGTAATTATTAATGATGTCCCACCATGTGATTGCCCAGTAATTGCCTCATGTGTATTTGACAGAGATTGTGTTTTTATGACAGTGTGGAGCATTTCCCACGAGGAAGCCAGATGCAGAGGTAAAGAATTCAGGGCATTCAACCATGGCCAGAGTTCTTGGTCTTGAGCCAGGCATCTCTTAAAACTGTGGCGAGTTAGGATAATTTTGCAAGAATAAGAACTAGAAAGTAAAAGCTTTGTGTTTTTTTTTTGGGGGGGGGGCGGCTAATAATGCTAATTCAGTCTTATTTTCTTTGTTTTGTAAAAAAAAGTATTTTCTATTAGTATTAGTCTTTAGATGAATTATGCATATTGATCAAATGCAGGTTCATATATCAAGAGGAAGAGAAGGCACATAAACATTCTCCAACTTAAGGTTGATGTTCAAGGTTGTTTATCTTCTGCTTAAATCTGGGACTTAAAATTGACTCTCGGAGTTGAATGTTCCATTAGTAATCTCAGCCAGCACTCAACTGTGGGCTCAGTTCTCACTTCCCGTGCGTGAATCTTCCAAGCTGTACTCAAGGAGCCTGAAAGGCAGGAGCCTGGAAGAGCCCGCTCTGTGTTAGAATCTCTGTTTAAAAAGACATCCCCAGGATTGTCAGGAGAATGAACAGTGCTGGCCCCTGTGGTTGCCTCTAGGAAGAGGACAAGAATGATCAGAGATGGGAGGGACTGGGCATCTCCCAGTAGAATGGCCCTCTCTTTGGGTAGAAGGCAGTGATGGGTCGTATTTTGTGCTGTAACAGGAGACTTAAGAAATTGAATATCTCATTATAGAATTACAGTTCTCCTATAGCTATGTTTGTTCCACTGTTCTGGAAGGAGACAGAGCTTGTGAATTCTAGTGTTTGATGAGAACAGTGTAGTACGGTGATTAAGGCTCTGGAACCAGACCAAGTTCAAATCCTGGCTCCCCCATTTGGTGGTGAGTTACTTGAGTGCTCCGTGCCTCAGTTTCCACATATTTAAAACAGGGTCAATAATATTCTAAAGGACTGATGAATTAATTTAAGTAAAGCTCTGGAAATGGCACCTAGTACATAGTAAACATGCTTGCTATGATGATCTATGTGCTTTGCCTCTGTTTTAATTTGGTTTCTCCCAAAGCAAAACCTGAGACAAGGATTTAGGTGCAGTAGTTTATTTGGGAGATGATCCTAGAAGTGAGAGGGCAAGGAGAATATGATAAGGAAGGAAAATCCACAGTACTGGGGTGCTTTCTAGAGGGTTTTTCTGGGGGCACAGTGAGATCAATTCTGCCAAGATTTCTTGAGAAGCACACAACTCCTAGAACTCTCCTTGAAGGGTGACTTTCATTGGGTCCCATCCCATTCTCCATTGGTTGAGGAGTTTTAACTAACTCCATCCTCAGTGCTGGGCTGGAGGCTGAGGGGGCTCTGACATAGAAGAAAGCCACGGGGCAGACATGTGCAAAGATACACAGTGCTGCCTTGAGGCAGGTTGTGGTCAGCTGGGCGTAAGTCTTGAGCTCACACTGAACTGTCCATTGTGGTTGGGGCTGAAACCAGAGAGGGCTGTGGGGGATGTGACGAAGGCACCACAGAGGGCTTCTATGAGATCCCGAATCGGGTGGATTTTCCACTGTGCAGGATCAGAGATTCCATTTTGAATTTGATTAGCTTAATATGAGACATCTGGCTGTGGGCATTGATTCACTCTAACCAGTGCCACCATATACTACTTGGTACCAGAAAGTCTTTGTACGTATAGTATTTTAAAGAGAGATAGGCCAGGTGTTCGTATAAGCCACTATCTTCTTTAAAGGTAGATCCAGGTAGGATTCTAGGTTGTAGATAGCAAAGTTATCAGTAATTAATTTATATGAGACAGAATTATTAGGGGTGATTTACAGGTATGGTTGTTGTCATTATTATTGTAATTACTATTAGTAACATTACTATTATTATAATTACTATTATACAATTATTGTTAGTAATATAACTATTAGTAGTTATAATAGCAGTAATCACGTCATGATTGCATACCAAATAGTAACGGGACGTGTGTTAGGTACTGAGGGCCTGGTATAACCCAGGCACAATGATTTGTGCCTGGCATCATTATCTTACTTGCAGCCCAAGACAACTCTATGAAGTATATCACATTATCTTCTCCACTTCATGCTTAAGGCAATTGAAGGTCAGTGAGATTAGGCAATGTTCCAGTCTCCTAACATCAGCAAGTAGTAGAGTCTCTGACGGACAAGAAGCAGCAGATATCACTTGGTTTTACCTTCTTTTCGGGGGGAAAATATAGCTTCAGAACTCCTCTATCTTCCCAGAAGCTTTCATTACAAGAGTGAAAAGCTTGACTCACCTGATTTAAGGGCAAAAGGAAATGTCTGGTTTGGGCTGTGTGGGATTCAGGTGCTAAATGAAGACGTCAGGACTTGGTCACTCCCCATTTATTGGGTCTGCTTTCCCTTGTCCTGGTGTCTTCCTCAGGTCCCCCTAAGTGGTGGCAGGGATGGCCACAAGCAGTCTTAGTCCGACATGCTTCCAGCTTACCACTCTCAGACTAAGGACAGCCTGTTTCCCACAAGGTCCAGCTAAGGGTGCAGGGCTGACCCTCACTGGCCGGGGTTCAGACAGGCTTGTGTCGAAACCCAAATTAGGTAGCACAGCCCCCAAAGCTAGTGGCCGGTCCACTTCATATCTGAACCACATGGAATGCAAGTGAAATAGAAGGCATTTCCCCACCAAGAAGTGTGGCTTCTGGCCCAGAAGAAGAGCTGCTGGGCAGAATGCTGGTGGTCAGTGCCCAGGTTCATGTCATCTCTATTTTCATAAACAAATAAGCTATCTTTTTGTATACAGTCGTCCCCCTTATCCATGGTGTCCGTTACCTGTGGTTAGCTGCAGTCCTAAAATATTCAATGGAAAATTCCAGAAATAATTCATTTGTTGGGACTCGTGTGCCATTCTGCGTAGCATGATGAGTCTGCTCTGTCCTTTTCAGGACGGTAATCATCCCTTTGTCCAGTGTCTCCACGCTGTAGAGGCTACCTGCCCGTTAGTCAGTTAGCAGCCATCTCGGTTATCAGATCAACTATTGAAGTATAACAGTGCTTGTATTTAAGTAACCCTTATTTCTCTTACTGTGCCTAACTTATAAACGTCATCCTAGGTATGTACTCGTACGTATAGAAACAACGTAGTATATACAGGATTTGGTACTATCTGCAGTTTCAGGCATTCACAGGGGGTCTTGGAATGGATCCCCTGGAGGTAAAGGGGGGACAGCTGTGTTCAGCCTCTCCCCACATAGTCGTTCTATGACTTTTTTCCTCGTCAAACCTAAACTTCTGGATACAACATATTTTCAATCCTCCCTCTGTTTAGTTTTTGAATTTTCACTTCTTAACCCATTTCTATCTGTTTCCTATCTAGAACAGTAGTTCTCAACCATGGGTGATTTTGTGCCCCCACCCCCACCAACCCAGAGGACACGTGGTAATGCCTAGAGGTGTTTTTGGTTGACACATCTGGGAGTGTGGGGGGCGGGGGTTGAGATGCTACTGGCCTCTAGTGGCTGGAGGCCAGGGACGCTGCTAAACATCCTACAATGCACAGGATGGCCCCCCACCACAAAGCCTTAAGTGACCCGAAATATCAATAGTGCAGGTGCCGAGAATCCGAGATTTGAACCAATGCCTTACAACTGCTGTGACCATAGTCACCATGTCCTTCTTTGTGCTGAGACTGGCACAGTGCTCGCAGTCCATAGATTATGTGGCCTTTGGAAAGTATTTGACAATACTGATCATGTCGGGAACCCCTGCATGTCTTTAGAATATGTGATTGTTATATCATCCCCTGCGTTTCCAGCTACTCTTTTGACTGCTGCTTCCTGGTTTTGTACCCTTATCATTCTTTTTATCAGGTGTCCCCAATTCAAATCCTGGGGCCAGGTGGGATATGTGAGGAAATAAAGCAATCTGATGCGTATAGGAAGGCGAAGAGGGGTCTGTGGCATATAGGGGCAGGGTCCTCATCTTAATAGGGAAGCTGCTCGTCACCTCCAGTGTCTCAGGAATGAGGCCCACTGTCACCAGCTTCTCTGAGTTTCCCAGACAAGCCATACATCTGGAGAGTACGTGAAATCTTCCTGTGCTTAATGTAGATGACTTACTCAATATTTTTGTAAGCAGCTCTATGTGGACAAAACAAAGCATACCTCTGTGTTACCAGGGTGTAACCACCTCTGCCTTCAACATCAGAATTTCCTGGGAATCTTTTCATAAACCCTGTTTTTCTCTCATGCTCTGTAGAGTGGCAAGTTTATCCAGTTCTTTGGAATAGATTAACATCAGTATGCTAATAACTCCAAATTCTGCAAGGTCTGCTGTCTAGTCAAGATGAATCCATTAGCTGTTTAACAGAATGGCACTCTTCAAAATGGAGGTCATCATGAGTTTGTTTGTTTAATTTATTGGGGTGGTATTGGTTAGTAAAATTACATAGGTTTCAAGTGTACACTTCTATAATCCATCATCTATATATCACATTGTGTGTTTACCACCCAGAGTCAGTTCTCCCTCCATCACCATCTATTTGATCCCCTTTTCCCTCTTCTACCAACCCCCTCCCCCCTTACCATGTGTTTTTTTAATGTAATATCTGCTGGGTGATGATGAAAGTGATTACAGGGAAGAAAAGTTAATGTGATGTATTAATATAATAGCCATTAATTAATACACTAGCATTTGCGAAGTCTGACATCCTCTTATATTTTTACTTAGGAAAGTTGGAAAAATGAGAATCCCGCCCCCCTCTTTTCCTGTGTATTTCACTTATATAAAAATAAATACATGTGTAAAGTTCCTCCTTTCGGTATGGTTGATTTTCCTTCTTTCCCACGTCTAGAATAGATCCTAAAACTATTTTTTCTTCTTTATTTGTAATAATATATTAGATTTGGCATAATATGAGTATCTTAAAAAGCAATGCAGATTGACACATGTTTAGTGTACAAAACCGGGATATTGTTTAATGTGCAACTCCCTGAAAGCAATAATGTTGTAGGAATTCACCTGGTCTGTGACTTTGGTTTACAAAATAAACCAATCCCTGTTTCTCATAAGCTTTCTTGGAATCTAGATTTCCCCTGTGAGCTGGAATTTAGAACTTGCTCTTTGTAGGTTTTCTCTTGACCAATTGTCTTACCTTCAACATTTGTTTTTTCATTAAGATTTTTACCTTTGAATATTTCCTGCGGTTTTGGTCTAAAATGATTTTTCAACCTTGTGGTTCTGATAACAACTTCCTTCAAAAATTATACTAATCATGTGAAACTGGTACATAACCCATATGGCGTCTGGAAATAGTTATTTTTAAATGACTTTATGCTGAAATGTAGTCATATTTTTGTAGAGAGGCTGTGATCTGTTTTTAATTTGCAGCAGTTTGAAGCCATATTGATATATTTCTTTTTCTGCTGATATTTCAAATTTCCCTTTATGGCAAACACAGTAAGTCGATTAACCTCTTGACTTCCTTTGCTATCAAGTGGCAATAGCTTTATTTACCCAATTGGAATGTCTAGAGATGAAAAATTCTTTGATTCTATGTAAGACTCAGGCAGAGTGTGGTGGAGAGTTATATATAGATGGTTGTGGTCTTGAGATTGAGTTTGGTAGTCAAATGGCTAATGAACATTCTGGCTTTTCCATACGAGCTGGGTGGCCCTCGGCAAGTTGCTTAACTTTTTTGGAGGCTCGGTTTCCTCATCGACAAGATATTAATAGTATTTTTCCGACTCTAGAGGGCTGTTAGGAGAACTAAATGAAATTAAGCAGCTTGGCACCCTGCCCAGCTCATAGTGGAAAGTGCTTCATAACTGTTAGAAAGTACTACTGCTCACACTGGTCCGTGTAGTAACTGCATTGGAATAATCATAGAAGTCCTATCAACCACATTTCTCTAGAGTGGATCTAAAAATGCCTAAAGGCTTTTCCAATTCAGGTTTCTCCAAGTCCTGTTTTCCATTGTCCTTTCCATCCTTTTATTATTATTTGTTTTAAACTTGTACTCGATATCAGGGCTGCTGGACAGGTCAGGTGCTAGAGATGGAATGATTGCCTTTTAAAAGGTGTGTTCCCACCCTTGTGGAATTTATAGCTTATAGCATGGTTGGAATGGATATATCCATTAAAGAATCCTAGAGACATGCAATTACAGCTTTAGGAAATGCTTCGGAAGAAAGGTGTATGTGCAATGAAGGCATGCTTGGTGGAGGGGGGTTACGAGGAGGCAGCCATGAAGAAAATGGTGATTAAGCTGAGAAGTCATGGAAAGACACCTTAACTCAGAGCATCCTAGGTAGAGGGATTGGCTTGGGTCCATGTTCTGTAGGAGGGGGAAGCATTGCTGGCTGAAGGAACCAGTGAGACCCCCATGCTGGAACCGCACTGGATGGGCAGTTGGAGGGCAGCCTCGGTGAGGCCGCAGAAGTGGGCAGGGGCCAAACCCCAGGGGCCTGATTGGGCTTTCAGAGAACTTTGGCTTTCTCGACCGAACACGCTCCTCACCCACTTTCAAACCCAATCTCAAAGCGCATTCACTAACTGATAATCAAGTCAGAAAGGAGATGTATGGTTTCTCGTTTCTCCAAGGGTAGATTTCGCGAGCTTCCCTTTGATCTCTGGAATCGTGGCTTTCTCTCTTATTTCCTCAGAACTCCTTGACCAGTAATAAAATTGCTATGAAACTCTGCTGAGGAGGAAGGATTACCCACATTCTCACTAGCAACAGGTAGACATAGCTTCATCTGCTTATGATTTTCTGCACGTGGAGAGCCCAGACACACACAAGTGTTTGTAACTTAGCTGCAGATGATCACGTTACCTTACAGCTTTGCTGCACACCTAAGTGTTAGGAGGATGCAATTGGTTCACGTGTGGACCTTATTAAAGCACAGTTGGTAAAGGACCATCCCAGATTTGATGAATCAGTCTATGCTGGTGTGTGGTCTGTGCAGTGACATTCATCTCAGGCTCTCCAGATGATTCCACAACATGCTGCCTTGGATTACCAGCTTTCCAAGGCAGTGGCTGCACTTTTGTGTGTTTGGACCCATAAGCCAGAGATCTCTATTATGTTATTTATTCCCAGAAGACAAACGCATTCTTTTTGACATTGATTTTTGATGAAGAGAAGAATAAGAAATAAATTTGCATTTACTTATTAAAATGTCTGTCTGTGTACATACACACATAAACACATACTGTCTGTACCTGTTTTTTGTCACCTATTGGTGACAAAATGTCCTATTTTTGATTTTATGATGTTGATAAAAGATGGTAGTTTTGGGAATAAAGGAGGAAATCCTATGTTAATATTAATCAGCTACAGTTTTTATTTCCAGGCCCAAGAATTTAAAAAGTCTAAGAACTCCCTGTTTTTTATGCTACATGTTTCCTTGAAAATTGTTTTGTAAGTCACACTTTGGGTGAGAACATTATTATTTTTTTTAGCAGTAGAATTTTTTTTTTAATTGAGGTATAATTGACATATAGCATTGTGTTTCAGGTGTACAACATAATGATTGAATATTTGTGTATTGCATAATGATCACCACAGTAAGTCTGGTTTGCTTCTGTCACCATGCGTAGTTAAAATTTTTTCTTTTAATGAGAGGACTTTTAAGATTTACTCTTAGCAATTTTCAAAATATGCAATACAATATTATTAACTATAGTCACCATGCTGTACATGACATTGCCATGGCTTATTTATTTTATAACTGGAAATGTATGCATTTTGATCTCCTTCACCCGTTTTGTCTACCCCCCACCCCCTGCCTCTGGCAACCACCAATCTGTTTTCTGTATCTATGAGCTTGATTTTTTTTTTCTTGTTAGTTTATTTTTTTTTTAGATTCAACAATATAATATTTGTCTTTCTGTGTTTGAATTATTTCACGTAACATAATGCCGTCAAGGTCCATTCATGTTGTCACAAACGGCCAGTGTTCCTTTCCTTCTTTTTTATGGCTGAATAATACTCTATTGTATGTATGTACCATGTCTTCATTGGTTTATCCATCGATGGACATATAGGTTGTTTCCATGTAATACTTCAGTGAACATGGGGGTTCAGATATCTTTTCAAATTAGTGTTTTCATTTTCTTTGAATAAATACCCAGAGTGGATATTTACACTGCATCATATGGTAATTGTATTTTAATTTCTTAAGGAATTTCCCTACTGTTTTCCATAATGGCTGCACCAATTTGCAATCCCACCAACAGTACATCAGGGTTCCCTTTCCACCACATCCTCACCAACATTTATGTCTTGTCTCTTTGATCATAGGGAAACATTATTTTATTCTTATTCACAAGGTAAATTAAATGCAATTTATGTTAATCTCTGATAGGTCTATTTTTTCTCCTTCTTTCTGTTTGTTAAGGAATTTTAAAATACTGATCACTTCCTTTTGACACAAATTTCTAATGCTTATGTTATGTGCTTTCTCCCAAAACATTCTTCTTAAAATAACACTAATGACTACCATTTTTCTATTTACCAGCTATTGGAAAAATATCTAATTCTCATGTCAGCCCCCAAATAAAACTTTCATTTTTTTATTTTTTAGATAAGACTACTGAATTTCAGAGAGGTTAAATGACCTGAAGAAAGGAGCTTAGTGACTAGGATTTAAAGTGAGGTTTAACTAACTCCTTGCCTGCTCTATGATTGTGGGCTGTCTCCACATACGAAACAATGAAGAGCGTATAAACAAACACTGAAATGTACAGGGCTCTATTTACGAAGGAGAAAATCTTTTCAAAGCAAGAGCAGTATCTCCCCAACCCCACTCCACTGAAATGGCTGCTAAGGTTGTATTTTAATATACAGTGATAGCACGTTGAAAGGATTCTGGGGAGACAAACCTTTATCATGAAGTTGATGGTCTTGAAAAACCAAACAAAATCATCATTAATCATGTGAAGCCCTGTTAACCTGAATCAAATATCTCAGCAGCAATAATCCCGTTGGGCTACATGCAGGGTTCAGAGCCAGGACATTCGTCAGAGGTTGCTGGAAGAATGGACCTGGAGTGAGAGTCACATCAGAGACTGCTGGATCGTAACAGGCCTGGACCATTGGAGATGTTGTTTTTAGACTGATTTTTATGACAGTTCAGGGTTTAGAACATTGTCCAGTGGGCTGTGCGTGATCTTAGTGCAAGCTGCTGAACCCCTGCTGGCTCAAAGCTGCTGGGCTCCCCATTTTGGGTGAACTGCACAGCCCCAGACAGCCTTTCATTTTGAGACCCCTGCATTAAGCCCACAGTACAGGAGAGACTGTGCTGAATTGGGACTCACCTGGGAAGGCTGCACATTGGGTTCTAGGCAGAGTATGGCCACTGTATGACCTCACACAAGCTACACCCTCCTTTGGACATCCACGTTCACCTCTATGGCGACCAGATAGTCACTGGGAGCCCTTTCATTTTATTTAAAACATTTTTTTCTTCAATTAAAATTGACATACAATATTAGTTTCAGGTATATAACATAGTGATTAGACTTTTATATAATTTGTGAAGCAATCACCCAGATAAGTCTAGTACCCACCTGACAACATGCATAGATATCACAATGTTTGTTATTGACTATAGTCCCTGTACTTCACTTCTCCATGACTATTTTTATACCTGGCAATTTGTACTACTTAATCTTTGTCACTTTTTCTACCCATCCTCCCATCTGGCAACCCTCAGTTTGTTCTCTGTATTTATGAGTTCGTTTCTGTTTCGCCTGTTCATTTATTTTACTTTTTCGATTCCACAAACAAGTGAAATCATGTGGTATTTGTCTTTCTCTATTTCACTTAGCATTAATATCCTCTAGATCCATTCATGTTTTCACAAATGCCAAGATTTCATTTTATTTTTTTATGGCTGAATAACATTCCATTGTATCTATGTACCATTTCTTTACCTATTTGTCTATTGATGGACACTTAAGTTGCTTCCATACCTTTACTATTGTAAATAATGCTGCAATGAACATAGGGGAACATATATATTTTTGAATTTGTGTTTTGGATTTCTTTAGATAAATATAGAGAAGTGGAATTGCTAGGTCATATGGTAGGTCAGTTTTAATTGTTTGAAGACTCTCCAAACTGTTTTCCATCATGGCTGCACCAATTTACAATCCCACCAACAGTGCACGAGAGTTCCTTTTTCTTCACATTCTCGCTAACTTGTTGAGATATTGATGATGGCCATTCTGACAGGTGTGAGGTAATATCTCAGTGTGGTTTTATCATTATGAAATGCCTTTTGTCTCTTGTTACATCCCTTGTTTTAAAGTCTATTTTCTCTGATATAAGTATTGCTACCCCAGCTTTTTTTTTCCATTTCCATTTTTTATGAAATATCTTTTTCCATCCCTTTACTTTCAGTCTATTTGTGTCTTGATCTGAAGTAGGTCTCTTGCAGGCAGTATATGTACAGGTATTGTTTTCTTCTCCATTCAGCCACTCTATATCTTTTGATTGGAACAGTTAACCCATTTACATTTAAAGTTATTATTGATAGATATGTATTTATGGCCATTTTATTAATTATTTACTAATTGCTTTTATAGTTCTTCTCTGTTCCTTTCTTATTCTTGTATGTTGATGACTTTCTATAGCATTGCATTTGGGTTTCTTTTTCTTTATTTCTTGTACATCTCTTATAGATTTTTGGTTTATGATTACCATGGGCTTCATATGTACCAAACTAATGTTTATAGCAGTCTATTTTACGTTGATTGATGGTCAGTTAAGTTTGAACACATCCTAAAATCATTACAATTTTTACCTTCCCCTTTTATGTTTATATTTTGGTCATTTTTTTTACTTCTTTTGTGTGGGTGGGTTTGTGTGTATTATTTAATTTATTGTTGTAAATACACATGATATTTCTACTTTTGCCTTTTAATCTTTAGCTTTATAGTTGATTGATCCACTGCTTTTATTGTTTGCCTTTGTCGGTGAGAATTTTTTTGTTTTCTGTATTTTCTTATTCGTAGTTTTGATCTTTTCTACTTAAAGAAGTCCCTTTACCATTTGTTAGAATACTGTTTTAATGGTGATGAACTCCTATAGCTTTTTCTTGTCTGCTAAACTCTTTATGCCTCTTTCAATTCTAAATGATGTCCTTGATGGGTAGAATAATCTTGGTTGTAGGTCTTTGCTTTTCATCACTTTGTATATTTCATGTCAATCCCTGCTGGCCTGCAAAATTCTATTGAGAAATCAGCTGACAGTCTTATGGGATCTCTCCTATGCTTAACTGCTTTTCTCTTGCTACTTTTAAGATTCTCTTTTTGTCTCTGACATTTGGCATTTTAATAACGATAAGTCTTGCTGTGGGCCTCCTTGGGTTCATCTTGTTTGGGACTCTCTGTGCTTCCTGGACTTTTATATCTATTTCCTTTACCAGGTTAGGGAAGTTTTCAGTCTTTATTTCTTCAAACAGTTTTTCAGTCCCTGCTCTCTCTCTCTTCTTCTGGTACCCCTACCATGTTTCCCTGAAAATAAGACCTAGCCGCACCATCAGCTCTAATGTGTCTTTTGGAGCAAAAAACTAATATAAGACCCTGTCTAATATCATATCATATCATATCATATATCATACCATATAATACCGGATCTAATCTAATGTAATATAATATAATATAATATAATATAATATAATATAATACCAGGTCTTATATTAATTTTTGCTCCAAAAGACTCATTAGAGCTGATGGTCCAGTTAGGTCTTATTTTCAGGGAAACACGGTATGATGGAAATGTAGGTATACTTGATGTTCTCCCAGAGGTCCCTTGAGCTATCCTCATTTTTTTAATCTTGTTTTTTCTTTTTGCTGTTCCAATGGGTGTTTTCCACTACCTTGTCTTCCAGATTGCTGATTCAGTCCTCTGCTTCATGTAATCTACTGTTGAGTCCCTCAAATGTATTCTTCATTTCAGTTATTATATTCTTCATTTCTGACTGGTTCTTTTTTATGTGTTATATCTCCTTGTGGAAGTTCTCACTGAGTTCATCTATTCTTCCTCTGAGTTCAGTGAGCATCCTTATTACCAGTGTTTTGAACTCTGTATCTTTAGATTGCTCATCTCCATTTTGTTTAGTTCTTTTTCTGTAGTTATGTCTTATTCTTTCATTTGGGTCATGTTCTTTGTCTCCTCGTTATGGCTGACTCCCTGTGTTCATTTTTATGTATTGTGTAGATCTGCTATGTCTTCCGATTTTGGCAGAGTGGCCTTATGTAGTAGGTGTCCTGTGAGGCCCAGGGGCAGTGGCATAATCTCCTTGTTCAGCTGAGCTGAGTGCTCCAGGTGTATTCCTTGTGTGCATTGTGTGTGTCCTCTTGTTGTAGTTGAGCCTTTGCTGCTGTTGGCATGTCAGAGTTTGGGATTGAGCCTCAGGCTGACTAGCTGTGAGGGCTGGCCATGACCACAGTGGGTGAGATGTTGTGTGGAGGCTGCCCTCACAAGAGCATGAGTTACTTTAGTAGAACTCTAGTGGCAGATGAGTACCCCCCTTTGTGTATTTCATTTGTGGAGTTGATTGGGTGGTGCTCTGGTGTGGCCTGAAGTCAGCCACAGGCATGTTAATTCTGGAGCTTCTTAGGAGGTTGTCCAATTTAGGCCAAGTTCAGCCACCACTTGTGCCTGGCGTGGGGCTACCACATGATCTGCAGTTGGTTGTCACTTTTGATGGGCGTGGAGGTGCTTGGGGGAGGCTATGCTGTGAACTGAGGCCAGCTTCCACTAGTATGTGGTTGGGGACCATGATATGAACTGAGGCCAGCTGCCACTTGTGCCTGGCTTGTGGTCACTTAGTTGAAGCTACGTACCAAGCCAACACTCTGCAGCTTATGCCAGGTTTGGGGCCTCCTGATGGTTTACAATGCAAGCTGAGACTGGTCACCGCTTGTGTCAGGCTTTGGGCTGCTTAGCAAGTGGTACAGTGCATGCTGAGGCCAGCCACTGCTTGTTTGGGGTTCGTGGGCCTTCGAAAGGTTTTAGAAAAGTCTGCAGCAAGAGCCTTTGTCAAATCACCAAGCCATTTTCTCTCATGATGTGGATGGGTCCCATTGTGAGGCTCTCTGGAAACACTGAAAGTGAGATATCAGCTGATCTGAAATGAACTCCTGAGTTCCTTTGCCTGCCCCCCCTGCATGAAGAATATAATATCTTTTCTTTCTGTTCAACTTGAAACCAAATACAGATGTTGTAGTCTTTGTTATTGTTTTCAGATATTATAATTCCCGTTATTTTTAACCCCAGCAGACTATAGGTTGTTCATAAGGCTCTTTGTAGGTATTAAAAGGGAGATTGATAGAACCTTATTGTTGACTCCTCCCCCTTCCCCTGGCCGTTGTTACTTTATCAGGAACACTGAAATAATCACTTGTTATTTGACATTGCTGGATTCCAGTTTGTTTGCAGCAAGCCACTTTTACTCTTGTCTAAGGCTAAGAAATCATGAAAGGCTGGTTTCTAATCCTGCCTCATTTCTGTTCCACACGCATGTGTGCCATGGTATTTAATTTATGTTTGTAGGTAGACAAAGATTCCTGTCTTTAGAAGTAGCTTGACATCCTTTAGTTTAAAAAGGAAAACAAAATATAAATGTGTGCAATCATGGACAATTTGTTGGTTAAAGTTGATGGAAGGACAGTGGAGTGGTGCATCAAATACAGCTTTCTGCACGGTCCAATATGGTAGCTGCTAGCAGCATGTGACTAATGAGCACTTGGAATGTGGCTAGTGTGACTAAGGAACTGCACTTTTAATTTTATTTCATTTTATGAATTACATTTAAATATAAATAACCACATGTGGCTGGTAGCTATCATATTGGACAGTACAAATTTGATGGGTTGAAGGGGGTGTCTGTAGGAAGCAGCAGGGCTGGGTGATTCTTTATAGTTGACAAAAAAGTGAAACCAAAGGCTCTTTTCTTCTTCAGTCTACCCAGATGCCTACAAAAGAGATCTGAAGACCTACCTTATCTACCCATTCCCAATAATTAAACCCTTGTAATTCTACATTCATCTTTTCTTGTTTTTTTCTCCTAATTTGTTTACTCTGTCTTTACCATCATTGTTTGGTTTCCAGTGCCATTTTCTCTTGCAGAAACCAATGCAATAACCTCTGATGGATTTCTTGGTCTCTTGTCTTCCTTTCAATCTATCCTCCCCATTGCAACCACATTAACTCTCCTCAGGATGAAATTCCTGTTGACTCTCCATTTTTCTCAGGACAAAGCTCCAAGTCCTTAGCTTTAATGAACATAATGGGATTTTTTTTGTTTTGTCTTTGCAAGTTGTAAAATTCTGGTTACTTCCATGTCAGCTAAATGCAACTTTTACTAAGGATATTTTTATTTGGAATTACATGTGAGCACACATTACCTTCTTAGTATTTAGGGCTTTTAAAAATCTGCCACTTTCTACTCTCAAAAGCCTATGCATGCCAGTGCACATAACCATTCTATGCTTGACAAATCAAATAGCTGCAGGCAACTGAGCCACTCTTTCTCTTTCACCTTTGCTCCCTCACCTGGATCCCCCCTACCCCCACCCCTACCTGCCTTGTTCACCTGGCTGACCCTAGCCTCATTAAAGACTAAGCTTAGATATTCCCTCTTCTAAGAAGCCTTTCTAAGAATTTGTTAGGTTCCCCTTCAGTGATCTCCCAAGCTCCTTAGGAGCATAGGGAGTGGGACAGAAGGGGGCTTTCTTGCAATATCTGCTTAGCTGGTTGGTTTCCCTGGTCATAATCTAAGCACCCTGAGGCACAAGGGCCAGAACTCTTTCATCCCTTATCCCCAGGGCCTTGATCACTGCCTAGCTCATTTTAAATAATATTTATTGAATGAATTAATCTGACAGTCACATGCTGCAATATGGGGAGTTTTCCAGAACCCCCCATCTTCCCCCCGAAAGAGTAACAAAACCAGACTCTTCATAGAGGCTGTAATTTTATATACATTTTGTGGAACTAGATAATGCAAAGTTTGGGATACTCTTGTTTTCATTTTTATTGAATCGCATCCCTGGTTCTCTACCTAATGACTACTTAGTTGACTGATGGCAGCTGCATTAATAGCTGCTATCTTGTCACGAAAGCATTGTTGGGAGGTCATTCATTCAATCAACAAATACTTATTCAGAATCTGTTGTGCATCATAAACTGCTCTTGGAGCTGGGAACTTAGGGATAAAAAATGGGATGAGAACACACAAGGTCGTTCCTCTCTGCTACCCCACATGCTAGTGAGAAAAGATAACCAACCAGTCAGTAGAGCAACAAAATACTTCCAGGTGTTGAAGCAGCAAACGAAATAGACCAGCTAGACACTCACTGTGTGTCAGATGCTATTCTAAGTGGTTTACATGTATTAATGCCTTTAATGTTCATGGTAAGCCTCTATCTTTCATTTATCCTCAGGAAACTGAGGCACAAAGGATCAAGTCACTCAACCAAGGTCACAAGTCTTAACAAGTATCCGAGCCGGAACTTGAACCCGTCTGTGGTGTGACCACAATGCAGCCCACAGTCATGATGTTAGTTAGGAGGGGTGTTTTTAATTAGAAGAACTTTCTCAGAAGGTGAATCTAGCCTTACAGAGAGCTTGGGGTTTACAGTGTTCCTGTTGGAGAAAGCCCCAAACAGGTTTGGCAAGTCCAAAGAAGAGCAGAGGCCTGCCTCCTGCTTAGGAAGTTAATAAAGGGTGGGGATGGGGGGTGGGGGTATGGTGGTGGAGACAGAGCCAGAGAGAATACCAGAGCCGGCTTTCTCACTCAAGCTGTGGAGGTGAGTTCGCAGCAGCCCAATGAGGGCAGCCGTCATCAGGCAAATAAACTACTGGATAGCAAAGGTACAGCGATACTCACACTCTTGGTTGTTGATGGACACATGTAAGATACGAGCTGTAATCCCAGTCCACATGTTATCTCAGCCAGGGCTGGAGAAACAAACAAAACTCATTTGTTGGCAGAAGTTAAAGAGCTCGACATCCTGTTGCTGATTTTCTTGATGTGATCACCGTAAAACCACTGATATGTAGCCTGTGATCTCTGATTAAAGAGACATGATAGGGAAAGCAATTCACTGTAAAAGCTTTACATTTAAATAAAAGAGTGGGCTACGGAGTAAATTGCAGTCAGTGTAGGAAGCATGAGCAGCGGAGTTATGATAGAACGGTTTTCGTGTGTACACACTTGAATAGTGCGTTTTGAGATTACTTCCAGGCACCTCGTTGTCCATTTTTATTAGTAATCTGGAAGCCTACACATGCTCGATTTGAAATCTAATTTATCCTAGGGCAAGTGTGGCCTGAGCCATCTGACATTTTGAATAACTTTGTAAACTGATCCATGACCCATGACAGACTAATATGTAACTATTGACATCAGATGGAAGTGACCCAACATTTGGCAAGAAAACCACTTCTTGTCTTCCTGCCACACTGTGCTTGTAACAGGAAGAGCACTTGCATGACAGTTGGATAAGCCAAGGAAACTATGAGCGCCTGAGGAAAAACTTGGAAATCACCACACATATTCAATTAATCCCTCTGTTATATGTTAACGAGTTAACAGCATATGTGTTTGCCTGACATGCTATCTTATTTATGTCCTTCTGAAGCTGAATCTGGATGGAGGGTATTAGTTTAATTTAATGCAAATGGTTCTTTGCTATTTCTGCCCCCAGGCTCCCCTCCTCCATCCCCTGCATCTGTTTGGTGTAGTAATTTGGATGCTACAGAAGGCAAGTTTAGTTCACAGAGCAGAAATGTTTATCCATTTGTAGGCTTCTGTAATAAGTTTCTGCATGAAAGCACCAAGTATTTGCAAACTCAAAGACTCTACAAGGTAAATAAACGAAGCTTCTGTTCTGACTTTCTAAGAAAGCAGTGTTTATTCAACCTGCATCATGCAGACACTGACCATTTATTGATCTCTTAATGAATGTTTGTCACCAAGCAGTGTGCTTTTCAGGCATTACCTGATAGAACCCCAAACAATGCTAAAAAAATAGAATTCTATGTTGTTCTCATTTTACAGATGAGGCAACTAAGGCTAAGAGGAGTAATACACATGGTTCGTGGTTGCGAAGATTTTAAGAGGTGGAGTCAGAATTTGAATCTAAATCCAGACTCAAAATCCCAATTCTTTTCCCTTTGCTCAATATAGACTCTTCATTCATAACCAGATACTTTTTTGTCAATGGTTACATTTGTGGAGCTGGCACTGTGCTAGCTGATCTAGCTGATAGAAAAGAAGGAAAAAAGAAATGTCTCTGATAATAAAACAGGACTTTTATACAAGCAGTGAATCAAATATAGGGTTGAATTAGGGCAGCAGTCACAAAGCCAAATGTCCACAGGCACCACATTGGGATGCAATGCTGGGAGTGGGGAGCATTGCATTGGATTGAATTGAATTGGAGAGCATATGCCATATCTTTAGGAGACACCACTCCTTAGCTGATGCCCAGTAGTTATATATACAAAACAGAATTTCTGAGTTTCTCTTGAAAAATTGGATGAAATGACAATACTGGGTTCAAATTCATACATGGCAAAAATGTTAACATAGAATGAAACAACAAAACCTACTAAGGGGGAGTGATGTCAGCAAGATGGTAGAGTAGAAGCTTCTGGTGCTTGTTCCCTCATAGAAACCTCAATTCGAACAACCACCCATGCATGAAAATACCTTTACAACAGCTAAGCTGAGTGAATTAAAGACTTAAACTTAAGACTGGAAATTGTAAAACTACTAGAAGAGAATCTAGGAAAAATGCTTCTTGATAATGGTCTGAGCAATGAATTTTTGGATATAACCCCAAAAGCGCAGGCAACAACAGCAAAAATAGACAAATGGAATTGCATCAAGCTAAAAAGCATCTGCACAGCAAAGGAAACAATAAACAAAATGAAGAGACAACTTATGGAATGAAAGGAAATATTTACAAACTGTGCATCTGGTAAGTGGTTATTAATATCCCAAATATATAAGGAATTCAAGAGCAAGTAAACAAATAACCTGATTAAAAAACAGGCAAAGGACCTGAATAGTCTTTTCACAAAGGAAGGCATGCAAGTGGCCAACAGGGTTATGAAAAAAATGTTCAACATTACTGTCATCAATGAAATGAATACCGAAACCACAACAATGAGGTATCATCTGACACCTATTAGAATGGATATGATCGAAAAGACAAGAGATAAGTGTTGGGAAAGACGTGGAGAAAAGGAACAACTTGTATACTATTGATGGGAATGTACAGTCGTGGAAAACAATATGGAGGTTTCTGAAAAAAAATAGAGCTACTACATGATCTAGCAGTTCCACTTCTGGGCATATATTCAAAGGAAATGAAATCAGGATCTAAAAGAGATGTCTGCACTCCCACATTCTTTGCAGCGTTATTCACAATAGACAAGAGACGGGATCAAGTGAACTGCCCATTAACAGATGAGTAGATAAAGAAAATGTGTCATACATATAGAATGGAATATTATTCAGACATAAAAAGAAGGAAATCCTGTCACTTGCAACAACATGGATGAACCAGGAAAACATCATGCTAAGTGAAAGAAGCCAGATACAGAAGGACAAATACTATATGATTTCACTTATATGTGGAATCTGAAAAAACCACTCTCATGGAATCAGAGAATAGCATGGTGGTTACCAGGGACCAGAGGGTAGGGAAAATGGAGAGATGTTGTTCAAAGGGTACAAAGTTTCAGTTATGCAGGATGAATACGTTCAGGAGCTCTGTACAGCATGGTAACCATAGTAAATAATATTGTATTTGTGCACTCAGTATTCATTTCTGGCTCTTCCACACCACCTGGGAGAGCCTGGGAAGTCCAGTCCGTCATCTAGCCTCTCTGTACAGCTACCCAATGGGTGGGTGCCTCTTGGCGTACTTTATCATATCTCTAACAGCTGGTTATTGGCATGGCTTCCAGCTACAGCTGTCTTTTTAAAAAATAAATGCTGTCAGTTCCAAGGTAGGCAGGGCAAGGTGGGGTGGAAGGCTTGACATAAGCCATCACCACTACAGAAACAAGTATAAACATATGTCTTCCTGATGCTGTGTATCAGCAGGCAGCAGCCTTGGGAATGGAGGAGTATCGTTTATTTCAAAATGATGGCTCCACTATCTTGCAAATAGAACAGACACTGTTGATGCAGCTCTAGCTGAGTGAGAGGACCCAAGTCAACTGTTCCTCCTAGGAAAATCACTATTTTCAGCAAACGTGTATTAACCATCAACTACATAAATGCCTTACGCTCTAACTCGGAAACCAAGTACATTTGCATAGTGAGAATTTAAATAGCAAGAGACACCAATAATATATTGATTATTGATTTTCAGATAACAAGGAGTTCGAGTTTTGATGGCAGGGGATTTTAATCTTACAAGGAAATACGCACCTTAGTTGATTTGATACTGAGAGTTTAGATTTCCATACTTGAATATGTTTACCATGTTTCCCCAAAAATAAGACCTAGCCGGACCATCAGCTCTAATGCATCTTTTGGAGCAAAAATTAATATAAGACCCAGTCTTATTTTACCATAATAAGACCCTGTCTTATCTAACATAATATAGTATAAGATCGGGTCTTATATTAATTTTTGCTCCAAAAGATGCATTGGAGCTGATGGTCTGGCTAGGTCTTATTTTCAGGGATATCTACAGTACTTAGGCTCTTTAGAAAAGAAATCTGAAGGAACGATAGCGTAGTATGAGTTGACAAACTGGATATTAGCTAATGTGTGCTTGTCATATAATTTTCTAGTCTTGTCTAAATTTTTGTCATATTTCATGATCATACCTGACAAAACAAAGTGTCAAATTAGTTTATCCTTCACTGTTACAGGAGGCAGAGAGTTCTTACAACTTTGGTCTAGCCAGGTTTCTATAAAACAGATCAATTCTTATGGCTTTTTCCTTCAAAACCTTCTGTTGTTTCTTACTATATGAGAGTTTGAATATTATCCTCAGAGGTGGTCTGCCCTGACTTTGTACGTCCACAGGAATTTGTATAGTCTTTCATTGATTCAGTATGATTTGCATGTCATGCCAATGCCATCTGAGTACCAAGGATATAAAGTCAAGTAGAATACTATCCCGACATTGCAGGAGTTTACATTGCAAGGAGAGGATAAAAGACCCCTTTGATAAGTGGCAAAGTGCAGGAACCTACTCAAGGGGCATGGAAATTGGGACGACAAATCAGGACCGGGATATAATATATCTGATTAACTGGTTATATGATTGTCTTCTGTTGCAGAAATGTTCTTAAGTCCATCAACGCCATGCTTGTTTTTATGTCTCCCTTAGGACCAAACACATTGCCTTATATCTAGCTCATTAATTAATTATACAAATATTTACAGAGCACCTACCATGTGCCAAACACGGGACATATGAAAACAAGCAAGATAGACACAGCCCTAGCTTTTATGGAGCTAATACTGGTAGGAGTGGCGGACAATAAACACACAAGCAAACCGCTACATGATGAACCATCAAGTAATGAGAAGGGCTGCACAGAAAACAAAAGCTGACTGACATGGAGAATGATGAGGTTTACTCTATTTTTATGGGGTGGTTTGATGAGGTGGCCTTTGGGCAAAAATCTAAACGAAGTGGGGTATCTGGGGAAAGTATGTTCTAGATCCAGGAAACAGCAATCACCAAGGTCCTGGAATGGGAGTTTCTCTGTGTTGTTCATGGGACAGTGCTGGAGTCAGTGTACCTGGACTTCTGTAAAAAGGTGTAGAAGATGGGTAGAGAAGCTCCGAGAGTCTGTATTTAGATTGGACTGGATTGCAAAGTGGTTTGAAATCCCTACTTCTTGTACTGGCACTCATCTTGTAATACTACAGCATGAATGTGAACCTGTTCAAAACGATGCTTTACAAAAATAACTTTGGAGCAAGAGAGGATAGGGATTGCCCACAAGGAGATGAGATAGCTTTATTGTAGGCCTGGGGCAGTACATAACTAAGCTGGAATGAGAAGGTAGGGAAGGGCAGAGTTAGATGCTCAAGAGATCAATTGTACATTGAAATTGGTCAACGTTGTTAACCGCGTGATGCTACATTTGGTGGAATGTTGTTAGAATAAAATGGGAATTTGGGGTTGGGAGCACAAAGTTGGATTCTGAAATTGGCATTACAAAACACTATGTAGATGGATGTGAGTTATAATCATTTCTCCCAGACATTTAGCATGCTCCCCGCTTCCAGAGAATGCTGACTTGTGATGGAGGAGGACTGTTAGCAGCAGACACAGCACCAAAGTCTGGAATGATCTAGGGAGAAAGGCTGGCTGCGTGGTCTCATGTGAAGTTCATGGAAAGTCTGGTTTCTATTAAATCCAGACATGCTAGCTATCTTG
This sequence comes from Rhinolophus hipposideros, assembly GCF_964194185.1. Taxonomy (NCBI): domain Eukaryota; kingdom Metazoa; phylum Chordata; class Mammalia; order Chiroptera; family Rhinolophidae; genus Rhinolophus; species Rhinolophus hipposideros. The sequence goes on along the minus strand of NC_138067.1, from coordinate 24,250,626 downwards.
ACTTGGTTCCTCACAATTAACCAATAGCCATTGTGGCAATCATGTGTTTTCCAAATGACATCCTTCTGAGGCTTCCTTTGAATTGATCTGCTTCTCAAGGAGAGGCTGGAGCAGAGAGGATTGTGTGACACAAGACTGTCACATAGCTTCTTCCCTAGGTAAGAAAGTCTTCATGACCAAACTGCTGATAAGGGTCATGCACCTTTGGCATCTCTCCTGCTTGTTGATTGTCAGGGCGTATTCAGCTATTAGAGGGGGAGGGAAAATGGGGTTCCCCTTCCTTCTTATTTTGTGTATTTATCTCCCAAAGATGTTGTGGAGTATCTCTGACATACAGGACGCGCTGTGGGTGTTGCAAAGCAGAGTAGCCCAACCCTGCCCTGGAAGTACTTGCAATACACCAGAAGGAAGAAAACCAGAGCATTGCGAGGTGAATCTGAACTAGCTTAGTAATGTCCTATAAGGGTATGTTCCAGAGAGCAATTGAGCCAGTTATCTCCAGATCCATGGAAAAGCTTCTCAGTGACACTGTTGAACACTCTCCTTTGGTGTGACAATTGAGAAGGTAAGTAAGCCAAAGGGATGACACTCTGATTTTAGTGCTACTTGATCCTAGCGTTCGTTTCTGGAAGAACTGTGTTATGGGTATCTGTGTTCTTTGGATCTATCGTAAGGGGCAGAAAAAGGTAGTTGATACAAGTTACGACCTACATTAAGCCAGCCCAAAAGTGTTTTGTTCTTAAGAGGCATACCCTAAGAGTATTTATTTGAGTTGCTACCCTACTCCCTGCCAAAAACGTCATATTGAACCTTTTTTTTCTTTTTTCAGCTTTATTGAGTTTTAATTGACACCATTGTAAGGTATTTAGCACATATAATGTGATGATTTGAAAATCATGTGAAAGGATTTCCCTCCATCAAGTTAATGAGGGCATTCATTACCTCATATATTTACCTTATTTTTTAGTTTTTATTTTATCTTTTAGGGGAATATTCAACTTCTCTCTTAGCAAATTTCCATTATACAATACAGTGTTTTTGGAACTTTTCCTGAATCCTAATGTAATGTGTGTTTAAGGGCAAGGACGGCTGTGTGGTCAGACAGCTCTGGGATACAGAGAAAGTGCCCATGAAGTAGAACTGTTGTAAGAGTCAGATGAGATTTTGCAGATAGAATGTTTTGCACAGCGTCTGATACACAGGAAACAATGAACTACTCCTCCAGGTGGGGGCAGTGAAGGAAGATGGGGGGAAAGGGAGAGAGACTCCCTGGCATCGATCGATCATGATTAAACTACTTGCATTAATTTACAAATGTTGAAACATAGATTGTGACTGCTTATAAAAACTGTGTGCACGTATGAGCATTTGTGGATTTAATTTTTTTGAAATTAATACTAAAATGTAATAGGCCACGGTAAACATGTCAACCATTTTGATATTAATACATTGTTTAAAAAATAAACAGACCCATTTAGGAATATATGCCCTTCTGAAAATGGACACAGGAACATATTGGACAGAACAGCTCGCATCATTCCACCCATTGTGTTGTGAGCCACTGCATCTTGGTCTCATGAGATTTGGGCTGTTGAAGTCATTAAGTGTTTATTTCAGTAGAAATGTTGTTAATTAACCAAATAAGTACGTTTCATCAGTGTGTTATTAATATCTCTTAAGAGCCACTAGAATGACATAATCGATACCAGTACAGACAGTTTATAGTTTAAGTGCTTTGAAGAAAGGCCTGAGATGATTCATCTTTATGTCAGTAGCATAAGCCTTTGCCTAGGGTCAAAGCCATGCTGGTTAATGTTGTTTGGGGACCATATTTGGTTAGGGTAAGTGAAAGAAAAGAATAATTCATTTTGACCCTACTGGAGTATTTGAAGAAGTAGCTGAGCATCCCAAGCTAGGAAAGAGAAAAAAGCCAGGCATTTCTAAGAACTTCTGAAGCAAGAGTTTTGGCCCTTTTTCCCCCTAATCTGTCATAACCAGTGTGACTCAGGAAGCCATATTGGCTGTGCGTGCATGGAGATCCGACCTGCCTAGCTGAGCACAGGGGTCACCTGGGAAAACATTTTGCCCAGTGATTTACCTGCATGTACCACAGGTGGACTGCTCAGTGAGCGTCTGTTGAACAGTCTTAGAGTGATCTGCGCAGGTGTTCACTGGGAGCACGTGGGCCTTTACCTGTCCCATTTAAACAGGTGGCCAACATGTAACTTGAGCGCTTCAGACCACGGTCATGGTGCATTCTTCCATATTCTCCAGAAAGTCTACTTTGCTTTATTTTCTCCCAGCAGTAACCATCCATTTAATTCTTTAAGACCCTTTCTCCATGATGCTGCCCCTTTTCAGTGGAGGGCAGGTGGATAAGAGATCGGGTCTTCAGATTGGATGAAGGCTGGATTTAAACGTGTTAACCTGTGAACTTTATGGATGAGAAGTTAATGGGTCCAAAATGGTCATTTAAGAGGAGCAGTCTAGTGATTTCCTTTCCACCTGCCATTCCCACCGCCACCAAAACAAATGAACAAACAAATCAAAACTAAAACCTGGAATCTTTGGGTGAAGCAACTCTCTCTGGTAGAAAATTCATGATTTTTCCTCTGTCTTTAAATATCATCAGTTATGTTTGCAAGAATTTTATTAATATGTCTCTTTTCAGGTCTTAAGGCCACATTTAGTCCTCTCATTGTTTCTTCTCAATAAACGGAAAGAATATTTATGCCACTTTCCAGAATTACAGGTCTTATTGGAAGGGAAAAATCACAATACACAGTTAGAAACAGGCATGACTTCTCTGATTTGTTCTCTCAAATCATCAAATATAGTAATGATAACAGTAAACATGCAATGAGTGTTTTCTCTGTGCCAAGCACTGTTCTTAGCACTTTAAAAGTATTAACTCATTTCATCCTCTAAAAATCCTATAAGGGAAGTGCTATTATTATTCCTATTTTACAAATTAGGGACTTGAGTGTCTGAGAAGTTTGTAAACTTCCCTAGGAGATAAGGGGAAGGATGAAAAGGGTCCTTCAGCACTACAAAATAGAAAATACTTTGTGGCTGTTATTAGCTTCATATCCCCCACCACCACCACCACCACCACCATCAGGCTGTGGGCAATTTGGGGATATTGACAGTAGCTGATTAAATTTGCATTGACTGGGCTTTTCAGTTTTTTGAAGGAAGATTACTGTGTATATGAATCTGGAAAACATACATCCCCTCCTAAATCATAATTCTGTTGTGAGTCCTGTTGATGGTAATACTGATTTCAACGAATAGATGGGAAATGACAGATTTTGGTTGACATAGATATTTTTGAGTTTTTTTTTCTCCCAAAAAGATTTCTTTCCCCTTTTAACAGTAATAGCGAATCCTGAACACAAGTTCTTTTTTCAAAATCTATCTCCATAGGTGAGAACCTGTCAAAGTTATCTATTAAACCATTTCCACATGTGTAGATACAGATGGCAGAAAGTTCAATTTTGATTTCTTAGAATTGTGGTCCTTATGGAGAATTGCGGATGCTGTCGGTGTTGGTGTGCTCTTAGGATAATAACATCAGATTTTGTCTCCTCAGCCTGGTCATTGGCCTAGATGGTTCTGCTTGTTCTTACCTGGGACATGGTAAACAATTTTTTATATATTCTCAAGTCTCTAGTTTCCTTTTGAAAAGTCACCATGGCTCTACTTTTTTATGTTACTATTTACTGAGCAATTCACAATTTAGCACTGTGCCTGATAAATATTCACTTATTTAACCAATGAGAAACCCCGAATAGGGATACTTTCATTCCCATTTCACAGAAGGGAATAAAGAAAAACAAAAAAATGCAAACAGAAGTTCAGAATGCTTAAACCCAGCCAGCAAGCAGCAGAGCTTAAATTTTACCTCTAAACTGTTTCATTTTTATGTTGAGCATGTCCCTTAATTTCTTTCTTTGTGCCATTTCATTTTATCTTAATGTTTGTTATTTCACAAAATCCTAAAACATCCTCATGCTGATGGTTTTCCTCAATTAAAGACATTCTCAGCCTTTTCCTTTTTAGGCTTTCATTTCTTGGATGCTGTCTCTTTCCTCCCCCAACCCTTGGATTGTGGATTTCTGTTTCATATTGACTACACTTTCTTAAGCTTTTTCCTTATTCTGAACTGAGATTTCTCCATTAGGGTGTCCTCATACATGTTGGACCACAAATCAGTTATTTTTTAGTGCTATTGTTTGGATAAAATAATAGTTTTTTTTAAAAAAGAATGCGATATCTTGACTGAAGTCACAATGGTTTTTTTCCTGGTGCTATTTTCGGAGATAGGTTAAAAATTAAAAAATTAAAAACAATTGCCATTATTCAATGATAATATTTTAAGTTATTTGATTACTGGTAACCACAGATGTATGCCTTTGCCAATGTTTCTCCAACCAGCCTCATGAGAGCTACTTTGTTGTTCTGTCATTTAGTCTTTACTAAAAATAGAAATAGAATAATGATACTGCCCATGGGGTTCTTTATTATTATTTCAAGGTATTTCTTTAAGATATATTATCTCACTTGAAAATCTGGTTCACTTTTAGCAAACATCATTAATCCATTAAGCCTTTTAGTCTTTCATTATTTAACAGGCAGAAGTGCTGGGATACGAGCCACTTAAGACATGGACCCTGCCTTCAGGGAGCATACAGCTTCCTAGTTTTCATTTATCTTCAAGGTTGTTCCCTCTGAAATTTTTAAAAAGAATTGTGCTTTCACACCACCACTTAATTTATCAACTATTTCTGGAATCTGTAGTCTCCCTTTTTTTTGTGTTAAATCTAAAGACTTTGATCACGTTTAATTATGACCCAGAGGGAGGGTTGTTTAAAAGGGAAATGGAGGGGGATTTCTTGAAGTGTGATTTAGATCTGACATGAATCCTTTGAGAATTATTTTGGCCATTGAAATCTAAAAGAAGAAACAATTGACAACAAATAAAACATAGTATCTTTTTTTTTAAAAGTATAAAATGGTAAAATAGGATCTGAATAAAATATTGACTCCTGGTCAGTATCCATTTAATGTTTAAACTTAACAGCTAAGTTATATGACTCAGACATCAGGTCTTTCACATTGGAGAAGATGGGACGCTTATTGTGGGAGCATCATTGTGAGCTGACACTTCAGTCCAGAAGGGGGCACTGCCAGGTCTTTATCTCTGGCTCCCTTGGCCTTCTGAGGGAAAGGGGGCCCATGGGTGAGGAGTTGAGGACAGCACTCAGCTTGTGACACCCACATCTTCATGGGCTCGGGGACTTTTCTCTCCTACTCTAGCCTAGGAGAAGCCTGAGGGTGTCCTCATGCCCCATCCCCTTCTTAGCCACTGGGTCTCTGATCCCCTCCTCTCCCTCACTGGCTTCTTCCCGCCTTAGTTCTGAGTTACCCATCTTTTAGCTCCATCTGGGCTTCCCCTGCATGAACCAGGAAAGGGCTTCTGGTCTCTGTGAAAATGCCCATCTCAGAAAAGCATCACTTCACCTCCCATTCTAAAGTTAGTTTCCCCATTTTCCTCATCCTTTCCATTATTTTCTCTCTCAGAACCCTGCTGTTTCTCTTCATGCTTTACACAAAGGAATATTTCATACCCATTTGTGATCTTTCCTTGTTTAATCCCTGCTTCCCTCATTGAATCAGAAGCCACATGAGAGCTCGTGTCTGTTTTGCTCACCATTATTTAGCCGGAAGGTTGCATGTGTTCAGTAACTCAAAGTGCTTCATAGTTTCTACAAATAAACAGATGACTCCTTTTGGATGTACTGGGTTTATATTTTTAAACTATAAAATATGTTTATTTGGTTAGCCCCCAATGTTTTCCATCAAACTAAACCCCCAAGAATAGTTTTCTTCCTTAATATCCAGCACTTTAAAACCCTTGTTTTGCTATAAAGAATCGTTCTCAATTTTTGTCCTTGTCACTCTGAACTGAAAAATAGAGGGCTGTGTGAGCCCAGTGTGTTTGTCCCATCATAGGATGACAACGTACTATTATTATTATTATTATTAATTATTACTTTCTCAATGCAGAAGTGTTCTTTCTGCATTTGAGTTGTCTACGGTTCTCATGAAACTGGGAGAGAAAAAAAGAAAGCTTCCAAACCGGTTAGTCCAGTTAAGACACTTAAGTGGTTTAAGCCTTTGATATTAGTATAACCAAGTTAGGAAGTTAGTGAGGCTGGAGGGCTTTCATGGATAATTCACTTTTTTTTTCTTTTAACTGTTCACTCTGTCTGTTGGAGACTGCAAATGGTGTCTTTTGTCTTCAGGCAGCTTGGAAGAGGTGAGGGCCCTCCCTGCTGAGGGAATGGGGGACCTGAATTCTACCTGTGCTTCCAGCTGAGATTTCCTCACAGGGTAGCTGTCAGGTTTAACTCAGGTATTGCATGGAGTCCTCTGGCTTCACTCCTGTCATGTGGAAAGGGTTCATGGTTTCATGAATTTGAACATGGCACTTCCCAGCTCTGGTTCTCCCTGCTGTAAGGGGGCAGGCAGGGTGCTGGCATGCCCTCAGCATCCCCACCACTCTGAGTTTTTTTAATTCACTTATTCAACAGATGTTTGATTGGCTGGTGACGTGTGACATACGCCAGGGATAGGACAGTGCAGCTCCTGCCATCAGAGTGTACATTGAAATTGTACATCTGAGGTGGTGGGCAGAAGGTTGCATTTTGTTTGTTTCTTTCTTTGAAGATAGGCTAAAGCAAATAATCTGTGGCCTGAAATAATTTGGAAGTGGGGGGAGGGTAGTTTTAAACAGGGTCATGAGTATAGCTTCTCTAAGGAGATGGTGTTTATGACAAAACATAAGCAGTGAGCACCGAAAGCCTAGCAAATCTATGGGAGAAGATTGCGGGTTAAGGAAGTGTGTGCAAACTCCACTAAGAGAGTATAGGGGAGGAAAAGTCATTTTATCTTCATGCTTTTTAACCTAAAAATAAAAAGTCGGAGTGAGAGGCAACAAGTGTTTATTTAAGAGCACAGAATTGCAATCCCAGGGCACAGATTCAGGCAGGAAACCCAAGTCGTGTCCTGATTACAGGGTGAGGACAAGGGGTTTTTATGAGAAAAGGAAGGGAAATGATTGCATGAATAGAGGAAAGACATTTCTGTTGGTGCTAACAAGTTGAGTTATTCTTTAGTTGTACCTGGCTGATTACTGATTTCATCTGCAGAAAGAGTGTCCACAATCAACAGTCCTTGTGGTCAGGCGGTCTGTTTTCCTGTTAGTTTTACAAACAGTTATTTGTAAGACAATGTTCCTCTGGCCCAATCCAAAGGTTATTTTGCCCAGTTTACACTTTTCAAAGGTTCAAGGAGTAAGACATGCCGTTCCTCTGGAATGGCAGCTCTGGCTCTGTTAGGTCAACTTTTCACACCTTCTAAGTTCTTGGCTGAGATACCTCTATAATAAAAAACAGATTTAAGGTGGTGGCTGGGGCCATTTTGGCAAGTTTTCCTGGGTGTCTCCCATGTATACAAAAGGTATACACATGTTGTTAAACATCTGTTTGTTTTTCTCCTGTTAGTCTGTCTTTTTTTTTTTAAATAAGGGTGTCTCAGCCAAGAATGTAAGAGGGTAGAAGGAAAATTATTTTTCCTCTCTGATAGTGCCCATCCTAGCTTTCCGAAGACGTACTGTCTTAGCCTCAGTTTTCTCATCTGTAAAATGGGGGTGATAAGAATTGTCACTGGTAATGGTGCAGATCAAATGAGATGATATGTGTCAAGCATTTAACACAGTGCCTGCACACAGGAAGTAGCCAATAAACAGTTGCTGAAAATCAACACATAAAAAAAGGATACATGGAATCATTCATGTTTTCTTTGTGTTTGGCTTTTTTAGTCAGGTCTAATAAGGACACGGAAAAATGAATTCCTCATCTCACCATTACCTCAGCTACTGGCCCAGGAACACAACTACAGTTCACCTGCAGGCCACCATCCTCACGTGCTGTACAAAAGGACGGCTGAGGAGACGGTCCAGCATTACCATGGCTACCCAGGCTCCAGCCGAAATTATCCTGGTCACATCCCAAGTCATACTCCCCACACGTCTCAGAGTCAAGAAACAGAGCATCACCATCGAAGGTTGCAAAAGCAGCATTTTTGTGGACGACGCAAGAAATGTATGTAAGGAAACTTTTTCTTGTTTTGTTCTTATGGGGCCCTCAATAGGTTTCCTTGAGTGCCATTCGGTGTGCTGACTTTGCAAATTAAGGTGGGGCTACACTGAGCACCCCCAGAAATTAGTCTTGGAGATAGACCAGGCATCATCCCTATCAGAGAAACACTAGGTGCTCAATTCTAAATTTGGGGGAGTTAAAGTAGGCAAGGTTTTCGTATGCTTTTTTGTTCTTTTAGCACCTCCTACTTTTTAGTCACAAGTTCCAATATTGTCTCTGTGCTCATGAGAAAAGTACTAAGTTTTCCAGTAATGACAGAAATCAGAGGTGAATCCGCAGGTGGGGCTGAGTGTTCCTTCTGAGGACTTGAAGGAGAAACTTCCCAGGAAACAACACTGGCATCTGAGAGGGGGTAGCAGTGAAATGCAGGACCCCTGGCTTTGTCTTTGACCCAGGCACAACCTTCTGCTCTTTCTAGACCAGCAGTGTCCAATAGAAATATACTGCCAGCCCCATATGTAATTTTAAACGTTCCAATAGCCCCATTTTTAGAAATTTTAAAGAGAGGTAAATTAATTTTAATTATATTTGATAATATAGTTCATTTAACCCCATATATATAAGATATCTTAACATGTCATCAGTATAACAAATTATGTTTTACATTCACTTCTGGAAATCTAGTATTTGTTTTACACTTCAAGCATGGTTTCAAGTCAGATGATACTCTGTCACCGGAAATACTTAATCTGTATTAGATTTCACGAAATTTAAGGTTGAAAAAGTAGATTTACATATTCAAGTTTTTCCAAACGTACTGAAGTTTTTCAATAACCAAGTCAAGTATTGCTTTTTAAAATTAATTAAAATTAAATAAAATTTAAAATTCAGTTCCTCCAGCGACCAACCACGTTTCAAAGGCTCAGTAGCAACAAGTGGTAAATGGACTGGACGGAGCAGCCAGGGGATGGTCTTACCCACACAGAGCAGGGGAACTGGTACCGCTGAGATGCTGATGGGGTGCAACAATGAAAAAGTGTTTTTACTATTTTAACTGGTTTTCACATTTGGGATGTTATTGAAATATCCTCCTTTAGGGACATCTACTTATTATTATTAATAATTGTAATGGCATTGGTAATGACAATGAGATATCAAAGCTAAACTCAGGGTCACTCATCAGAGTAGCCAACGTGAGGTTTTCAGTCTACCTCTAATTGGTTTGATCTTTTAATTCCTCTCTCTGGAGAGCAGACATCACTATTATACGGAACTGTACCAGCTGTTCAAGTACTAAAATAATTCTATATTAATTTACATAGTTACTTTCCCAAGGCCAGTATCCATTCTTTTAAAAGGGTTCCCACACCTTACCTGGTACAAAGCATCTAACACAGTTTTCAATGTCGCCCCTGACTATGCTGTTGCCCCAATAACTAAGTCCATACTAGGCCAAAGAGACTTTACTGACCACTCATTTTATGCTACATCAAAGTTTATGTTGCTAAAACAAGAGTATAAGACATGGACAACGTTCTACAGGATATGGATTTCTAAATTTTATTTAGAAAATAATATATAAGTGTTACCATGAATTCAAATGCAAAGAATGTCTATTTCTGCTGTTTTTTTTCACAATAAAATAAAATGAGTGTTTTCTCTTTTTAAAGACTAATCCCACAAAATTGATTTTTCTTGGCCTGCTCTACCAACCAGAATTATAGCCTTTCTTTTACTCATTAGAGCATTTTTGAGTTATTGAATCCATCCACCCATCCATCCAAACTTCAATTGAATGAATCTTTCTTGACCACAAACTAGGTGCAAAACCCCAGACAGGCACTGATGGCATCACTTATCAGTAGATTAGTGAAGTGTTGGTTACATAGTCCTTCTCCTCCCCTGGTTTCGATTTCGTTCTCACCCAGATGTTTGTACTGATATCCCTGCCAAATGCTCTTATGTTCATTGTAGATGCCCCAAAGCCTCCCACAGAGGACACCTATCTCAGGTTTGATGAATACGGGAGCACAGGACGGCCCAGAAGGTCAGCTGGAAAGTCACAAAAGGGGCTAAACGTGGAAACCCTTGTGGTAGCAGACAAGAAAATGGTGGAAAAGCACGGCAAGGCAAATGTCACCACGTACATTCTCACAGTCATGAACATGGTAAGGGAAGCTGTCAGGACTCCAACCCTTCTGGCTCTCCAAAACAGCTAGAAATCCGAGAATTCCCTTGTGGGGGTTGAATAGCAGATGTAGCCATGTGATTTTATTGAAAAAATTGAATTTTGAGGAAATTTCATTATACATGTATTTGGTGAAACTAAAGCGTGTATACTTATAAATATTTCTCATTGAGTCTTCTTCACCTTTTTGGACATTTTCAGACTTTATTTTTGTTTGATTCCAATTGTCCATCAGGTTTCCAGCCTATTTAAAGATGGGACCATTGGAAGTGATATAAACATTGTTGTGGTGAGCCTGATTCTTCTGGAACAAGAACCTGTAAGTGGCAAACTTTATTTATTTCTTCATTCATTCTGCCATTCAGGATATGCTCATTGAACACCTACTATGTGCCAATCCGTGTACTGGTCATTAATTCAAATTTGAAACTATGCTGACCCTACCCTCAAGGAAAGTGCTACTTTGTTGTATAAATATCACAAAATAATTACATATATAATATGTATAACATATATATACATATATAACACATAAATATGATTTAATATGCATGTATACTATAAATACAAATATTACATTATATATAAAATATAAATATTATGTAGGCTTCACAAGGAAAGTACATGTGGTAATAGGTTTAAGGGTTAGTTGGATTTTGCAAGTTTGATATACTGGGTATTAGCAGGTATATGCAACAGGATATTATGAAAATATACAGAAAATAAGTGATCAGAAAATTCTTGTAATAAACCTACCATCTCCCCAGCACCATGTAGATACAGATAATAAACAAAGAATATTTTACTGTCCCTGAATTGATTACAATGAGGTACAAGACAAAAGCATGGGGTGACTTATAAAATGAGAACATAAAGTGTTAAATTCCATGGCACTCACTGCTTTGTAGTGTTTTGATGTTAAAACTGTATTTTTCTGAGATGGGGATTACTAATCAGACCATTTTTAAAATCCCCTGTGGCTTTTCCTCTTTCTCTGTAATGCCAATAATAAATGTACAAAGCAGGGAGTCAGAGACAAGACAAAAATGAATCTAATTGTCCAGGTGTGTAAAGCTACAGAGGTTGACAACTTGTCAAATTATTCTTGGAATTTTAGAACGGGTGTGTGTTGTTTGGAAGACACTTTTGTCTTTAACCTATCGCTAATACTTTGCTCAAGAACACTGAGCCCACGGCATCCTAATTCACTTATAATTGACGATCTTCTCTAAAAACCCTCAACTTGGCCCTAACTAATGTTAAGCAAACGTTTTGATAAATAATTATTTTAAGGGTTGGGCCTACCTTACCCTCTAGAATCTTACAATAACAAATTATTTTTTTCTTCATCCATCCAGTGAGCTTTCACTTTATTGATTGATTGTAACCTGCTAGGTATGCCAAGCTCTTTGCTGAAAAATTTGACAGAGGGCTAAATAAACTATAGTCACTACCTTTTTCATGCTCTGGTGAAGAGACATTAAACTTTATCATCATAAATTTGTAATTGTGTTCTAAAAGTTATAACAGTTTTATAAAGTGGTATCAGCATGAGATAAATGAGTGTGTTCCGAACTGATGTCACATTATTTGTTGTAGAAATATAGTTGGTCATAAACTACAGGATTGAAATTCTGTAGTTACTTTAAATATTGTGAGAATTTATCTGAAATAGTTTTTAGTTAGTTCTCTCTCTCTCTCTCTCTCTCTCTCTCTCTCTCCCCGCCCCCATTATCTTCAACCTTAGCTCAAGTTTTTTCCTCTGCTGACTTTTCTCCTTAGAAACATGTTTCTGTGTTTGCCTGTACAATGGAATGATGCAGCGTTCTCATCTCTGACAAATTCATGCTCTGATTTGTGTGGGTTTCCCATAGGGAGGATTATTGATCAACCATCATGCAGACCAGTCTCTGAATAGTTTTTGTCAGTGGCAATCTGCCCTCATTGGAAAGAATGGCAAGAGGCATGACCACGCCATCTTACTCACAGGATTTGATATTTGTTCCTGGAAGAATGAGCCATGTGACACTCTAGGTATGATATGAACACATGCTTCACACACACCCCTGTTAGCTGAAAACACAGTATGGAAACTTTCTATTGGGTGACTGGCCCTTATTATCCTTAATAAGGAGAGCTAGTATTTAAACTGTGGAGTATCCTTACTGTACCTCTGGTGAATATTGTTCTATTTATCTGAACTCAGTGTGGAATGGGGAGCCCATTTGCTTCATTCCTTTTGTATTTTTCTTTATTAACTCTATCGATGCTCATTGAGACATGAGATAAATTATTTAACTAGACAAGCTGTGGTTTATTCCATAAGCATCATGACTACAAAAACTGGGTAGCTGAAGAGAATTTGATTGGTCTCCATGGTACTTAACTGTGCCCCTTGGTAGCAGTGCCACCTTTAGAAAGTTACTTGACCTTTGAAGGACTCAGCTCTATATTTGTACAAGATAGTGAGTAAGCACTAAATCTTTTACATCTGTACTATATTTTCTAATGTTTTCCTTTGCATAGAGTAGGAATTCAACACTTTTTAAAATGAATTGATGGTCACCTAGATCGGTGTTGATGATGATGGTGGTGGTGCCACCCATATATGTGTCTTTGTATTAGGTCTACCAAGTGGTCTCATGGCAGCAAGGTGGGTACAATCAATTCACAAGTGAACGTAGCCTTGTTCTACTGGTTATGAGGGTCTCAAACTGGGAAGAAAGATATTTAACACTGTCATGTAGTTCCAGATTGAACCAAGGACTGGCTGGAATGATTTTATAACTGCTCTTGGACGGAAGTAGTTTTGGGGAACAGGGATATTTGTTGCGTTATAGTAAATAGGAAGAAAATGAATTTAATCTACTCACATTATTTAGGCATTTCCATTTTATATGCTTTACAAAAAGACCAGAATGTGTGTTCTCTTAGAAAATATACCTTGAATTTTGACACTAATCCTACTGTGAAGTGAACATCTTACATTGATTTAGTTATCATTTCAGCAGTTGCTCTGAGCCAAATAGTAACCTTAGATAAGGCGTATAAACTTACTATGCTATTTGTAAAATGAGAATTACAATGTTCATACTGACTTCACAGGGTTGTTAGGAGGATCAGTTGATGACAATATCTTAAAAGGAAAGAAAATACTAATACTAATACTGCATTTTTCTATTTGGACAGGAGAGAGAACCATATACTTTTAGTGTTTTCCTACAAAAAAAAGTTAAATATGTGACTCCATTAAACTAAACCTGCAGAACGTTTTGAGGACATAAAAATGATCAAATATCTGTGTGTGTTCCCTTTGGACTAACACTTGAAATTGACCTTTCAATAGGGTTTGCCCCCATCAGTGGGATGTGCAGTAAGTACCGAAGTTGTACCATCAATGAGGACACGGGGCTTGGCCTGGCCTTCACCATCGCACATGAGTCAGGGCACAAGTAAGTGACCCCTTGATTCACCACTTTATATGAAAACTGGTTGGGTGATTCATTGGCATTCCTCTGATGATTGTTATTGATCAAGGCGGAATAAATAGGATAAATCGTGTGCAAAGCTTACAATAGTGCCTGACTATAAGAAGGGCTCAAAAAAGGCCAGTCATTATTGACATTGCTCTTTTGAAACCACAACATTTAAAAACCACACAGTATTACACTGTGTCCATAAATGGATGCAAGTTATTTAATGGACCCTCTGGTCAGTTAGGCATTGATTTTCTTCCACGTTTTGCCGCAGCAAAGATGCTTTTAGTTCATTATACCAAGAAAATAATCATGCAGAAATGTAAATTCCCAGAGTGTAATGGCATATTAATTGTTTAAAAACTTGATGTATTTACTGGATATTCTTTTAGTTGGTGTCATTGCATGCACTTAATATTCATTTCATTGGTGTTAGTAAATCTTTCGTGAGAATAGAGTTAGAAATGAGGAATGAGGAAACTAAGAGTAATGAGATGAATTTATTCTATGGGGCATGCAATCTGGTATGAACACAATTCTACAGAGAATTTTCAAATATTTGAACAATAGCATCGACATGCTAATAAACATTGCTTTGCAAGCTGACTCTTTCAATGTGTGAGTTTAGGGATGTTTGTGAGTGTGTCTTATAGTCAACAGTTATATTGAATGCTCATTTTCAGAGCATCCAATTAATTTCCAACTTAAAAATACAAGCAAGCATCATCTATTCCACATCTACAACTTACAATTTGATATTTTTGTTAGTGTGTCTTATGAACTAAATTTGTTATCTTCAGGAAATTTGAATCTTGACCATTGCTGTTATCCAACCGATTCCCAGCATTTTATGTCTATACACAACTACTTTCTTAGCAAGATATGAATGAATCAATTTTACTGTGAATGGTCGTACAAAAATGCCCATTAGACACAAGGCCCCTTTGTACAGAGCAGGAAATAAAGTATCTATGAAAGTCAAACATATATTTAAATTTGTTTCACCAGCATGAAGTCCAAATGAACAGATCTCTCACTTTTCAAAATACTGGCCGTTAAAAATTTTAATCATTCCTGGTTATGAGTTAAAATTACCAAAATAAAAATCCAACATTTTCATAAGAAAAAGCAAAGACATTCTCCAGATGGTGTGAGGAGAGAATAGTCAGAATTAGGAGGAAGAACAGATAATAAAATAAAATATGTACTCAAGTTCTGAATGATAATGGCCTCATAGAGGTAAATTTTGAAACAGACATTTCAAGAGATTTTGATATGACTTGCCATGTGCTAAAGAAAATGCATATTCTAAAATGATGTTAAATCAAAGGAAATTAGAAAATTAAACATTTTTTAAGTTCAATATTCACTTCAAACTTGGTTTTCTTATGTCCGTAAAATTCCAGCGACGGGCTAATTTAATTACCGTTTCCTATTTGAGTAATGGCTTCAATCTCTCCCTACCCCATCCTCATTTCTCTCATTCTTACTCTTTCCTCTGGTACTTCGTAGACTTCCTTCTGTTATTGACTTCCACAAATATATGTAGAAAGGGTATCTCCCAAATAAACCCCTTTAATTTCCTTGTTCAGTGCAAGGAACTGAATTGGGCAGAGCTGAGGAGGAGAAAATGCTTTCCTTGAGTATACTCATATGTTGAGTATATTTGTGAATCTGTCACCTCTGAATTACCTGGGACATTCACAGACAGGATCCCATTATACAGCCATCCAGGCATCACTTGCCTGATAAACTGAGGGGACTGTGGGGAAAATGTCTAGTTTATAGACATGGGTCACAACAGATTCCTCTCTGGTTAGAACATAACTATTTATTTGTGTAGGCTACCTTCAAAGGATAGCTATATTAATAAGATTGTATCAGAATAGCATGTGCATTTCTACAGGAATCATACCTGCTTCCTAAAAATACGTTCTTTAGAGGCAATAATTATTCTTTTACATAAGTAGGTAAAGAACAACTAAATTAATTACAAAATTGGTATCACTCTATCTTTGGCCTCCCTAGAAAAACCACAATGTTTTTTTTTGTGTGTACTCAATTTTTCAGAGATGACCAAAGAAGCATATTCTCCCATCTCCTACCACTTCACTATGGCCTGAAGTAAACCCTGTCTTTATGGTATATGTGTCATATGTAGGTATATAAATTAGTGTCACATGTATCCTACTAGCCAGATGATTTGGGAATCATTTAGGTGTAATGTATATGATTTCTAGGGAATAAACCACCTAAAATTATTTTTATTCTGTAATTGCTAGAACCTGCTGTGGTAAAAGGGACAAATCAAAGTTTTCTTATAAAATGCATTCACCACAAGTTTTTTATATGCCTTCAGTAGATGGGTTCAAGCACTAGTTATGAAAGACGTTTATGATGATAAGGAAGTTTAATTATAATGAGAGAGTTTTTATTTCAGTTAATAAATGGATCATCATTAAACGTTTATGTCACTAGCTTTTTGCATTAACAGTCCTTAAACAACTTATAATCAGCTTTTCTCTGTAAGTCCTACTCACTCTGAACTTCCTTACCACAGGTCCATGACTAGTGGGAAGAAAAATATTTTGCTATTTGAAATAAAAGAATTTGACTATCCCATCACTTCAGTTTTGCTTAGAAATCTTGACCAAAACTTTCTTGCTTTTAAAATATGGAGCAGGTATACCATTCTTTGGTTGTAGTGGCCAAGACATACCATAACAAAGTCCTCAGTGTTCTTTAAAATTTTCTCCATGATTCCTATTTTTGGGCCGGCCTGGTGGCTCAGGCGGTTGGAGCTCCGTGCTCTTAACTCCGAAGGCTGCCGGTTCGATTCCCACATGGGCCAGTGGGCTCTCAACAAAAAAAAAAAAAAAAAAAAAAAAAAAAAAAAAAAAAAGAAAGGAAAATTTTCTCCATGAATTTTACAATATTTTATGTAGTAATTCATTTTTGTCTTTCCCTTTCGATAACTCTGCCTCTCATTTGGGTTCATTGATTCTCAGTGTATCATTTTTTTCCTCTGGCTATCAATGGGGAAACGGGCTGTTCACAGAAGGCTTTTTTGTTGTTGTTATTGTTGTGTTTCAGCTTCGGCATGATTCACGATGGAGAAGGCAATCCTTGCAGGAAGGCTGAAGGCAATATCATGTCTCCCACACTGACCGGAAACAACGGGGTATTTTCATGGTCTTCATGCAGCCGGCAATATCTCAAAAAATTCCTTAGGTAAGACAAGCCAAAGCCAGGGCTGCTCCCAGGTTTGGAGCGGTACTAGCAAACAATATTTAATAGACATGAAAACAAATATGCAGTGGAAATATGTTTTGATTTCCCAATGAACAGAAAAGCTGACAAATTCTGATGAGGATGATGGTGGTGATGATGATGATGATATTGTCATTATTGTCATTGTTGAAAAAACAGATTGAAGGCCTAAGATTGTGCTAAATGCTCTCCACATTATAACTCATTCAATCCTCACAGCAGTCCTATTATTTCCTCATTCTAGAGTTGAGGAAATTGAGGCGTAGAGAGGATAATTGTGTTGCTTAAGATCCAGCTGGTAAATTGCAGACATAAGATTCAACACTTAGGTCTGTTATGACCCCAAGATCTGTGCTTATAACTATTTCTCCTCCATGACCTCCAGAGGCTGCTAGATATGTGTATGTTGTCTTTTTTACCGTGACTAATGGTTTTACTCTGATTAATCAATTTGGTTGTAAGGGTATTAAAAAATGCTTAAGTGATGAGCATGTTTTTGATGAATGGAGCATTGTCTTGATTGGCTCTTTTGTTTGAAAGGGTTTGAAATGGCCATGAGCTGGCTCTATGTCTAAAATATATCCAAAGAAAATTTCTTTGGTAACTCAAAACTCTTAGATTGCATTAGTATAATGGGGATTAGAAAGATAGCACTACTTGATTCATATTAAATGATGAACTCAAAATTGAAACGCTTTGACGTTTCCTTTAATTTTATTTAGCCGTAATACCAAGGGTGCCAAAAAAAGGTATACGTATGACTTGTATTCGTCTTTTGTTATAGGTATATATTGAGTATTGAAATTATTTTCATTTTATTAGTTTCAGGTGTACAAAGCAATGTAATAGTTAGACATTTAAACCCCTCATAAAGTGATAACCCACCCCCAAAGCTACTACCCTTCTGTCCTCTGACATCTTATATAGCTGCTATAATACCATCGACTATCTTCCCTATGTTGTACTCCACATCCTATGATTATATATACCTATATGTTTAGTTATAGTTGACATTCAATATTATTCTACTTCGGCTTCAGATGTACAGCGCATTGGTCAGGCATCTACACTGTCTATGACGGGATCCCCCTAATAAGTCCAGTGCCCATCTGGCACCTTACACGATCTTTACAACATTGTTGATTATATTCCTCATACTGTATTAACTACCAATTTATATTTCTTAATGCTTTCACCTTTTTCACCCTGACCTCAACCCCATTCCTATCTCTCATGCTGATAGATCCAGTATCACGTTTCCCCCAAAATAAGACCTGGCCGCACAATCAGCTCTAATGTGTCTTTTGGAGCAAAAATTAATATAAGACCCAGTCTCATATTATATTATATAAGACTCGTCTTATAGTAAAATAAGACCGGGTCTTATATTAATTTTTGCTCCAAAAGACACATTAGAGCTGATTTTCCGGCTAGGTCTTATTTTCGGGGAAACATGGTATCTGGCACCATACCTCGTTAGTTATTACAATATTGTTGACTATATTCCTTATGCTATAACCTACATCCCCATGACTGCTGTATAACACCCAATTTGTTCTTAATCTCTTCCCTTTTCACCGATTTTTAACCCCCCTCCCATCTTAAAGAAGTCCTTCTAAGAGTCCTTGTAATACTGGTTTGGTGGTGATGAACTCCTTCAGCTTTTTCTTGTCTGGGAAGCTGTTCTTCAATTCTAAATGACAGCCTTGATGGGAAGAGCAATCTTGATTGTATGTCATTGCTTTTATCACTTGGAATATTTCCTGCCATTCCCTTCTTGCCTGCAAAGTTTCTGTTGAGAAATCAGCAGACAGTCTTATGGGGGCTCCCTTGTAGGTAATTAACTGCTTTACTCTTGTTGCTTTTAAGATTTTTTCTGTGTCTTTAACCTTTGGCATTTTAATTATGATGTGTCTTGGTGTGGGCCTCTTCGGGTTTATCTTGTTTGGAACTCTCTGTGCTTCCTGGTCTCGTATGTCCATTTCCTTCACCAGGTTAGGGAAGTTTTCTGTCATTATTTCTTCAAATAGGTTTTCAATTCCTTGCTCTCTCTCTTCTTCAGGTGCCCCTATAATGCAAATGTTGGTACACTTACTATTGTCCCAGAGGCCCCTTAAACGCTCCTCAATTTTTTGGATTCTTTTTTCTTTTTGCTGTTCTGATTGGGTGTTTTCTGCTACTTTATCTTCTACATCGTTGGTTGGATCCTCTGCTTCATCTAACCTGTTGATTCCGTGTAATATATTCTTTGTTTCAATTACTGTATCCTTTATTTCTAATTGGTTTTTTTTCCTTCATAGTTTTCATTTGCATTTTTATGAGATTGAGCATTCCTATAACCAGTGTTTGGAACTCTGCATCTGATAGATTGCTTATCTCTGTTTCACTTAGTTCTTTTTCTAGAGTTTTGTTTTGTTCTTTCGTTTGGGACATTTTTCTTTGTCTCCCCATTTTGGCTGCCTCCCTGTGTTTGTTTCTATGTAGGTAGGGCTGGTATGTCTTCCAGTCTTAGTAGAGTGGCCTTATGTAGTAGGTGTGCTGTGGGATTCAGTGATGTCGTCTTTCTGGTCACCTGAGCCATGTGCTCCAGGTGTGTCCTTTGTGTGGTTTGTGTGAGCCCTCCTCTTGTAGTTGAGCCTTGGTTGATAATCGTACATCAATGTGAGGGACTGACCCTTGGGCTCACTTTTTGTGAGGACTGGCCTTGACTATAGTGGAAGAGTTGTTGTTCAGGGGCTGATCCTACAGAGCAGGATCTGCCTCAGCAGGGCTCTGGTGTCTGCCCAATCCACCCCTTGGATGTGTTGTACTTGGAGACAGCTGGGTGATGCTCCAGCTTGTGTTGAAGCTGGCCACTGGGCACCAGTTCCAGAACCAACTTGGAGGGGATCCGCTGTAGGTCTACTTCAGCTGCAGCCCGTGCCCCACCTGGGGCCATCTAGTAGGAGCCGGAAAGAAACCCACAGATGTCTGCCGCCTGTGCTATACTTGGAAGCACCTTGAGAGGCCAAGCCGCGAACCAAGGCTGGCTGCCACTAGTGCCCGCTTAGGGCTGCTCAGCTAGAGGTACAGGACACGCTCAAGCCATATGCGGCTTGTCTGGGTTCTGCGAACCTTTGAGAAACCCTAGGAAAGTGCAGCTTGAGCCAAGATAAGCAGTCTGCATGAAAAAGCCACTGGAAGCGACCTGGGTGTGCCTGAAAGTTGGGTAGGGCCGGGTCTGGAATTGCCAGGGTATGATGAACGAGCCACAGTAACTCAGATATGGCGACCAGATATGGTGGCCATCTGCATCTGCCCACGGGGAAAGGGGGAGGCTCAGCAAAGAAACAATGTCCTCTGCCAGCTTCTCCATCCAGGAGAAAGCTGCCTCTCCAGCCCCCGTCCTAAGCCAGACAACTCAATTCCCTACCATTTGTTCCTGCCGCCTTTCCAGATGCTGCCCCAGCACTGGAACTCAGAGAGAGTGATTCTACTGGTGGGTAAATCTGCATGAAGTCCTTTAAGAGGAGCACCAGTGAGTGCAGCCATACTATCTCCCTCAGTCACAATCTCCGCTTAATTTTTCACAACCAAAAATTATGGGAACTTCTCTCCCTAGCACTGGAACCATGTGCTGGGATGGAGCTGGTATCTCTCGCTCCTTTAGGGGATGGGGAGGACTCCCACAGCCGAAATAGCCTTCCCAATCTTTAATGGTCACATGTGTGTGTGGGACCAGTGCATTCTGTGTCTCTGACCTTCCTACCAGTCTGGAGGTGGCTTCTTCTACACGTCCTTATTTGAAAGGCTTCAGTTCAGCTTGATGTTAGGTGATTCTCAATAATGGTTGTTTTGTAGGTTCGTTGTAATTTTGATGTGGTTGTGAGACAGCATTTACCTATTGCGCCATCTTGGTTGTCTCTCGAGTATTACAATTTTAATACAGTATTTTCCTTTGTTAAAATGTATATACATTTTTTGGCACTCCCTGTATATATTTGACCGTTTGACTATTGCAACAACACTATAGTTGTTATATGTAAATATATAATTTTGTATGCATGTAGCCATATCTTAATAATCTATCTATGCCATCAAGACTGAAATATATATGATGAATATATATATATATTTTTTTTTTTTATTTTTTTTATTTATTTATTTTTTTTCTCAGCATATCCCAGTTAAACATAACCTCCGGGAAATTGTCCTGCCTTGTGCCCCCATGTGTCCTTTGTCCTGATTTTTTTCAAAAAACATTGTTAATTTTTTTTCTTGTAAAGATTATTTGAAGTACATCTTTGACCACTGTCCCATTATCCGTAAAAAATATAGCACGACTTTCAACTCCATGAAGACAGGTACTGTCTGGTTTATTTTGTACCCGTAGTGCTTATCCGAATGCTCTCCACAGAGTAGGCGGTCAATAACAAAACTGTTGAATGTTGTTGAACAAGACTGTTGGGGGCAGTTTTCAAACATGTTGGCCTTTCCCATCTCTTAGCAGGCCATGCCAGGTCACTGAGATGGCTATCACTTCCAGTTCCACGTGAAATCTTGGGTGGCTATGTAATTTCCATCTTCTTAGACAGAACAGGACTCACTCTTTGCTATAAATATGCACTTGAAGCATATATTTGTTTCTCTAGCCACGTTATAGTTTTCTTTGCATGAATGAACTCAGAGGTGTATTGTTTTCAGTGGAAAGATCGGAGAGAAACATAGTAATGAATAGCGATGTGTTGTCATTGCAGTACACCTCAGGCTGGGTGTCTGGTGGATGAGCCCAAGCAAACAGGACAGTATAAATATCCGGACAAACTCCCAGGACAGATTTATGATGCTGACACACAGTGCAAGTGGCAATTTGGAGCAAAAGCCAAGCTCTGCAGCCTTGGTTTTGTGAAGGTATGTTTGCTTGTGATTTGAAACTTACATTAAGATTCTGCAAAGTGTCTATGTACCTAACAGAAGTATAAACATTTGGTTTTCTAAGGCCAAGGGTTAGAGTCTGGGTTATCTCGAAAATGTCAGTTGTTTGGCATGATAATTAAGTGGCACTTTTTACCGTCAGTGCGTTATCCAGGCTTAACCCCCATAGACCATGCCTGGTTTAAATGCCATGTGACTGCATCCTTGTAAGAAAATTCCTCAGCTGTAGATGAAGATTTTTATCACAAGTAGTAAATTTGGGTGTAATAGCTTTTACCTACTGCTTATCTCTATTTTAGTTATTGTTGTGTTCATATTTCCTTAATTTTTTTTTTCAGTTACAGTTGGCATTCAGTATTATTTTATGTTAGTTTCAAGTGCACAGCATAGTGGTTAGACGTTTATGTAATTTATGCAGTGTCCCCCCAATTAGTCTAATACTCACCTCATAGTTGTTGATCGTATTCCCTTTTAATGTGATACATTTAAAATCATCACCTCAAAATACATACCGATGCCTTTTATATTATATGACAACTATTGTTGGCAGCCAGCTTTTTTTGATACATAAAAATTCAAGGAATATCTTGAGTAATCTTCAGATATTTGTGTCAAATCTTTCATTCACTATTGTGAGAAAGCTAGCCGGGGAAAAGATGGATGGGGAAAGACAGATGTTGCAGTTGGTTAAGAGCTATGTCACTGACAATCTCAACATCATTAAGAAGTAGAGCCGTTTTTAATTGGTTTATTCCTACTGTCTAAAGAGAAACATGGAAATCTTAGGAATCTGAATACAGAGAAATGATGGAGTTTTATAGCTCTTTTTCCCTCCTCTATTCTTCCTCTTTATACTCCTCCATTTTTCTTCTGCCTCTTCCTCTTTTTCCAACTAGCACCCACCACCACCAGCATTCTCACCACCATCATCAGCAACAAAACTACCTCCACCAGCATCACCACCATCACCAACAGCACCACTTCTCACCATTTATCACCACTCACCATCACCTTCACCAGTTGCTAAGTGAGTTGCTGTTCCACATAAGGCATTCTACTTAGAGTTCTTTTGTTTTTCCTCAGTCTTCACAAAACATCAACAACAACAACAAAAACTTTTGAAGTGAGAATTCACACTACTTTTTACCCGGAGCTCAGAGAATGTATTTAATTTGCCCAAAGCCACACAACTTTTAAATGGTGGACCCTACACAAAATGCATCACCCACACTGATGTTAAGCTTCCTTCTCTCCATTAGTTAATACCAGCGTTTCCTAAACTTCATAATAATTACCTTCATTAGTTGTGCTGTATCTCTGTATTATATTCACTTGTTGCTGTTCTATAAATCAACTCACTTAAAAAATATATGTCTAATCCAAAGAAATAATAACCATTAAATCACAGGTTTGATACAGGATTACATATTTTTCTAATACAATTTAAACGTGTAGCTATAGAAAAGTTTACACATACACCATACACAGTTTTTTTGTTTGTGTGTGTGTGTGTGAGTGTGTGAGTGTATGTATATCCTCCATGGTACATGGACCTTACTTTGGCAAACACTGGTGTATGATATGCATAAACTAATAAATTTACAACTGTTCCAAATTACCTATTAAGATGATTCATTTGGCAGAAGTAAGTAGCCATTCACTTGGCTCAAAAAGTTTGCTACCTTCGTCTCCTGTTCATTTCATTCTTAAAGGATTTGCTAGCTTATTCATTAACCAAATATTAATTAAGCACTTAGTATGCAATAAATGCACAATTGGCAATGAGTTTGATTTTCTTTAGAAATATACAGGAAGTTTCTAAAATTACTATCATTCCTTTAGGATCATGCATTCAACAAATAGTTGTGGGGTGCCTGTTCTCTGTCAGACAGTGTGCAGGGCTTACACAACCATTCTTAAATTATAGATCTTTTTCTGGAACCACACCATATTTTTGAAAGACAGCATCTCATTGCAATGGACTTCCCTGAGAAGCTGAGCAAAGGGAAATGGAAATTCCAGACTAGGGGACTGAATAAAATGAGGAAAGGCACAGAGTTAGGAATGCCTGGAGGGGTAGAGAGATTTGCTTAAGAGAGGTTGTTGAAGATGACCAGGAGGTAAGATAGAGAAGGTAGGGCTGGTTGGTGAGTTCTGAATGTGGAATATTTTATCCCCACATCCTAGCTTTTGGGTTTACTCCTAAACCTACTTATAATGTGAATCGTGTCTATACTTCTGTGGATCATAAATAGTTCCCTTCCAGGCCCTAAATAGGAGGGGTTTCCAGATCGACAAAATCTGCTTTTCATCCTGCTGGTTTCAGACCAGCTCCAGCAACACCAAAAAAAGGATGAAGTTTGTTTTCAGGGTTTTCATTATCTTATCATTGTAATCCTTTTGTAACCTTTTCTCCTTACTGCCTTTTTTTCCCCCCTCTATGCCTCTTAGAAAGGCAGTTTTCCATGGTGGTTACAACAAAAACAAAAACAAAAAGGAAGGAAAAAGGGGAAATGATTTTCAAAGTGTCCTCTCAAACCAGCAGATGGAGTATATCAGCATCACCTGGGACTTGGTAGAAATGCAAGTGCTCAGGTCTCATAAGGCCTAAAGGATAAGAACCTTTGGGGGTAGGACCCAGCAATCTGTGTTTGAACAGGGGCTCTAGCTGATTCTGATACATGCTCAAGGCTGAGAACTACTGAATTAGACAATATTAAATTTTAAACACACACACACACACACACACACACACACCTACACTTACACACTTACACACTTATCTCTGGCTTTTGGAGTTAGATTGACCTGGGTTTCAAACCTCATTCCACCACTTCCTAGAACCCTGGGCAAATGACTTCTCTCAGCTTTTATGTCCACATCTGTAAAGTGAGGATAATAGCATTTCTTCCCTGGTAGTTGTGAGGACTGACCCCTCCATATAGCATCACCACTTAATAAATAATAAGGGTTTTCTTCTTGCTCTCCTTCTTAAATCTTCAATAGCAAGATCATATCGTGCCTGGCCGTTCTCTCAGGAAGTGCCTTCCTTGTGAAAGGACCTGGGGCTGGCTATTTTTTTAAATCACTTGTCCTGTCTTCCCTCCTCTCCCAGCCTCAAATTTATTGTTTCTGCA
This sequence comes from Rhinolophus hipposideros, assembly GCF_964194185.1. NCBI lineage: Eukaryota > Metazoa > Chordata > Mammalia > Chiroptera > Rhinolophidae > Rhinolophus > Rhinolophus hipposideros. The sequence goes on along the minus strand of NC_138067.1, from coordinate 24,225,476 downwards.
GCATGTCAAGCTTGATCTCTGTTCCCTTTCAAAATGTTCAAGGAAACGAGTTACTTGACTAATGGTTCCACATTATTTGGACAGACCTAAAGGAGAGTTACCTCCATAGCAACCAGGGAGATTTGATTATTGAAAGCATTTGGTTATTATGTACTTATTAAGTGCTTGCTGACTCAGTGAGTGAGTTCATGCTTTTTGCCAGAGTGCTCCAAGCTCACTAAAAGACTGATCAATGCTTCCATGCTGACTATTTTGCTGTGTCAGAAATGACCAGCCTGTACTCTGTAACTGTACCCAGCACAGTTGCTGTCACATAGCAGGAGCTCAGTCAATGTTCTTCTATAGAAATACTAGGAGGTTTTGAGGCAGAATGGGAATTACAGAGAAGGTATTTGAATTCTAGTGACTCTCTGTAGGCTCCTCACCTTATGTTCCAATTGTATTGCTGTCCTCGTATGTTTTTCAAACATTTCCTGCTGTCATATCTGCAAGACTTTGCCTATAGGCTTCCCACCTTAGAGTGCACATGTCCATCCATGTTGCAAGTATCTGATCATTCTTTATTGCTGTTAAAGATTCAGCTCAAATATGAACCTCTTTGTATCCCCAGGGAGATTTAAGCATTCCTTTCTCTGAGCTCCATTTCCACTCCGTATGTCACCATCATAAACTTATGACACTCTATTATAACTGTCTATGTATGTCTCTTGCCCCAGTCGATGCAGAGTATCTGCAAACTTAGCAAATACCTGATATATTAGCAGATACTCAGTAATTGTTGGATTTTTGATGATAACCAAAGAAAACATTTTTTAGCACTCCCATTTCCACAAAGTGGAGGATTTTGCCTCTGTCCCCTTCTGTGGCGAGCACCTATAAAGCCACTCCGCTACATTTCAGTCTATTCCTGAAAGTCAAGGGGACATTAACCCCTTGGCAGGACCCTATGTCCCTGCGTGGTGCTCGTGACGTGAGTGGGGAACAAAGTCCCTGCACACAGGTTTGGATAGAGTAAAACAGCTTTATTTGCGAACCAATGTCCCTCCAGAGGCCAATGCTCTGGTAAGCACAGAAGGTTATACAGAATAGAATAGAATTTCATAACGAACCAAGTCCCAGAGTCAATTGAGGTGGTGAAGGTCCCTGGTCCGGGAGAAGCGACTGGGCCCACGACAGGTCTGAGGCAAGCTGGTCTTGGAAGGAAGAACTTCGGAGAGTCACAGAGTATCGCAGCTTGCCCCTTGCAGAGGGTCTTAGCTGGAGTGTCCAGTCGGACCACATGGCATTGCTCTGGAGTTCTGCTTTTATTCTCTTTTCCTTGGACTTGTTTACCTCTTAGGTGAGAACCAGAAGTTGTTTTCCAGGAGTTGTTTTGGGGAACGTGTTTATCACTCAATTTTGTTAGGCTCAGTTTCACACAAAAACATAAACATGTTTACTTTCATGTATATGCTCTAAACATAAACATGTTCACTTTCACTGTACTCTTGTCAGTCTCACACATGTGTGGCCATAGTCCTGTCCTACTAGTAAACAACTTGTTTTGCAAACCTCAATCCAACATATATAATACATTTTGTATGCTCTATACACTTTCTCATCCCTCCTCAAGGAAGCAGGAATGACAATCTGGGAGAAAGGGAGGAGTCAAACGTGAGTCCAGGATTTATTGGTCGAGGAATTAGCAGGTGTCATACAGTGAGCTGGGGAAGGCTGAACATGCAACAGATTTGGTGGAACAGATGGGGAATTTTATTTCAGATGTGTTAAGTGTGAGATGCTTTATAACATTTGATTTGTAAAGACCCTGAACATTTATAGCATGTTGGGTTTTCCTTGTAGGGGCGTCTGTCCTTTGGAATACAACAGGGGAGCATGACCAAGGACTCACAGGGCAGAATAATGTACAGCACTGTGACTCTTTCCGTAAAGTAACATGAGACCTCGAAGTCTCTGTGGTTATTTCTTTTCCCCTTAAATTATGACTGAAGTCTAAGGAATTACAGATAAGGAAAAGTCAGTTGAATACACTGGAAAAAAAGAAGAACAAGCAAAAAAAAGTGCCCACTCTCATTTCTGTTTACTTAGAAAAGGAGCTTACTCAGAAGGCTCTCATGGTCGTCAGAGCGTGGAGTTGGCTGTAATTACGTTTGCCTTCTGTACTTCACCACAAAAGAAATAACATGCTCGTACCGCCAGTCTTATTTCACCCTGAAACCCCTGTGTTTTTGCGTCTTGCTCGATTTTCCTGGTCTTCTCCAGCTGCCCGCTTTTCCTTAGCGGTGTGGCTTGGCGTTGGCCGTGGAATCATGCCTCTTGGCTTTGGTCTGCGCTCAGGTCATTTTGGTGGCTGCCACATAGGCTATGGGTGTGTGTTATGGCTTTCCCCTGGCTGTAAGAAGGAAAACAATTTAATCCTGAAAGCCTTTCTAACTGTGGCATTAATTGTTTCAATGGTTTCATCCTATTTCTCCATTCTGATGTAGCCTGCTCTTTTTTCACATTAACTTGTCCGCCTCAGACCCAGGGTGACAATATGGCAGCACACAGTGATAAGAAACCTGATTTACTTTGTTGATGTCAGTGGTAGGTCCATTTCCATGGGAAACATTTACTTATTGTGTCTTATAAACTGTTTGGAGATTTGGAAATGGTATGCGTGGCACATGTCTGGGGCTGTTGGTGGTGATGGTAGCATTTCCAAGCAGTGTCCTGAATACCCTTCTTTTCTCTTCTGAGGATTTTATGGTTCGTAAGAGCAGACTCACTGCACATATCTCTGGTTTCCCCGTGCCTGGTTAATTGAATTTTCAGGATTACAAGTGACCACAAAAATAGTTTGTTTCCTCCCTCGTTGTTAATATTTCCCCAAAGTGTATGTGTTCACACTTCTATCTTAGTAAATAGCATGTAGCAAAACAAAATGGAATCACTTTGATGTTTCATGATTTTGACATCTTATTGGTGACGTAACTCAGAAGAACAACTTCAGCTGTGTGAGCTGGAAAGAATCTGGTTCAATCCCCTGACTTTATAGACAGGCAACTGAGGCCTGGAGAAGATGGGAGCTTCCTAAAACCTATTAATGGCAAATCAGGGTCCAGAGCAGTGATGAAGGGCCTGGACACTGGAATCAGGCCTTTTCAAGCCCTGCATCTGCCACGTACCAGCTGTGTGACTTCACAGCTTTGAAAGTGTCAGTAGCTTGCTCCGTTTCCTCATCCAGATGAGTTTGTATGAGGAATTGGTTTAGTGTCCACCACTAAACGGTGTTGGTAACAATATTAGTCTCCTATGGCTGCTGTAATAAATCTCCACGAACTTAACTTAAAACAACACAAATTTATTTTTGTACAGTTCTGGAGATAGACATCTGAAATGAGTCCCCCTGGGCTAAAATCAGATGTTGGTTGTGTTTTTTTTTGTTGTTGTTGTTGTTTTTCTGGAGGCTCTAGAGGAGCAGCCATTGTCTTGCCTTCTCTAGCTTCTAGAAGCTTCCTGCATTTCTTGACTCAGGGTCCCTTCTTCCATCTTCAAAGCCAGCAACATGCCCAAGTCTTCCTCACACTATCATCTCCGAAGTTCTCTTTTGTCTTCCTCTTCTCCACTTAAGGACCTTTGTGATTACCTTGTGCCTTTCTGGAAAATTGAAGATAGTCTTCCCATCTCAAGGTCAACCAGTTAGCAACTTGAATTCTCCTTTGCTATATACCCTCACATATTCAGTTTCCAGGGATGAGGGGGATGTGCTCATTGGAGTGGGGTGGGGGGCGGAGGCATTATTCTCCCTAGTACAGTCTAGCATGGGAGTTCAATTATTTCACAGATTTAGTGTGGGAATTAAACTGTCTAAATTCTTGAAAATTACTATAAAGATAAAGGTAATGACAGCAATCATTTGCATCATTTATCCTTAAGAAAAACCTTATAGGGGCAAGTGCTAATGTCATCACTGTTCCACAGGGGAAGAAACTGCACTTCAAAGGTTTTTATAACATGCCCATACAGCCTGTAACCAGGAATTCCAGGAAAGGATTGAATCAGGCTTGTGTTATGCCAGTCATGGCCTATTCTGCTTCCCTGGTGGTGGTGGTTATTGTTATTGTGTTGTTGTTGTTGTTGTTATTAGAAACCAGGTCTCTTAGTTTCAAGCCAAATGGTCTCTAAACCAACTATTGTTACCTCTCAGTCATTACTAAACATACATTAATATGCAGGTGGGGTAGAAACTTCCTTCTTATACATTCTTTTTTATACAATATATTATTTTGCTCTACCAAACTCACTTGCCTCTGCTTTCTGTATAATGGCTCATTTGGGCCACCTCAAAATACTGTGTACCAAAAGCTTTGGATATTTTCCATTTTTACTGTATTGTCACCCTTACCAGCTCCTTCTTTCCTTTCAGGACATTTGCAAATCACTTTGGTGTCACCGAGTGGGCCACAGGTGTGAGACCAAGTTTATGCCTGCGGCAGAAGGAACCCTTTGTGGCTTGAGTATGGTAAACTGCATACTTGTTAGTTTTTAGTTCTAGAAACGATGAAGCATAGAACCCAAGCTCTTGTATTGGGACCTCGGGATGAAATGCCGTGGCTGTGTACATTTTCTAATTTCACTTTAAATCAACCAGCTTTATTTAGCAGCGATTATAAAACTCAGGGCTAATAAATCCAGTCGGTTCAATTGTTTAAGAAGATTTTTTTTTTCCTTTTTGCTTTTGTTTTCCATTTTTAGGTGGAGGCTTGGGTCAAAATATTTTTGTTTCAATGAGCTGGTATGTTTCATTGTATACCATTTGCCTTTTAAACTTGATTTAGTTTAGAAAAGCTGCAGGGAGCAGATGTCCCTTTTAGTAGCAAAGAAAGGACTGTCCCTCCGTACAAGGCCTCTGTTTCTCACCTCACAGGACCTGTCATGGAGCTTCTGACGTGCTCAGTCCTATTGAAGGGTAAATCATATCTCCATCTAGGTTGTACCAGAAAGTATTTTTGCTTACAAGTATCTTCAACCCTAAAAACTATTTCCATTATGGAAGGTTGTGGGAGATTTTTGTGTTTTGAATGAAGAACTCTCATATGTTAGTTTCTATGTTTTCTTCCCCTTTCCTGGTAGAATCTGGAGGGAAAAATACACTTGAGGTACCAGTAAATGATCCAGATTTGGAGCATTGCTTTGAAAGAGAATAATAGGCAAGCTGTGAATGACGAAAGAGCATATGATGTTAACAGGTTTTTTGGTTCTCTGCTTTTGGCTCTCTCGAGGCAACACAAGCCTGCATAGAACTGGCCATTGAAAGTGAATTCAATTCCACCATAATTTACTGACTACTAGATAGCATAGGAAACCCTGGGGATACAGAGATGAATAAAACTCAGTTTTATCTCTTCAAGAACCCACAGTCCAGTGGGGAACTCTGTGCAGACGCCCATCACTCTTTAAACACCTTCTTTAAACACACAGTTGCTATCGAGGCCCAAATGAATGAGAAATGAATCTTGCTCGGGATTAGGCATGCACTTAGAATAAACTACAAGGAGTGTGTGCACCGAGACGAATGTTGGCATTTGAATTGAAGTTCTTTAGTTGGATAAGAGAGAGTGACCTTCAGAGAGAGACTAACAATTAGGGCAATGACACAGACATGAGAGCAAATGAGTGTCAGAAAATGCTTTCTGATATGTTGAGTCGTTTATTCAACATCTCTTAAAAGATTTGCACTTTTTAGCTCTTGCTTTAAAGAAAATAAACATTTATAAAAATTTCAGCATTACGTGCACTTTTTAATCTGATTCACCTGTTTCAGGCAATCCCAGTAAGGAGTCTCATTGAAAAATGGGCATAGGAGTGTTTTAGCTGTGATGATACAAAACAATGAGTTAATTGAATAATTAAAAACATAGATACTGCTCAAGTCATTTTTATTTTTAAAGCCTCAAAATTTAGAACTTGCAACTTGAGGATTAATGGGTATTTTTCATTAAGAAAGCAGTAGCATTAAACTTAAGGTGGATGTACAAGAAAAGACTGACATAATAAATGAAGAAAATGAGTGCTCAATTGCATAAATTTGAGGCTAATTACACAAATACACCCAGCATCTAGTCTCATGGGGATGAAAATCCCCATGGGTTAGACTTCAGTTAATATAATCTGAGACAAATCAAGCCAGGAGTTAGAAAATAGATGATGTCCTAATATAACTTTCCCCACCTCATTATTTTAACAGACCAGACTATGGATATACGAGGTGTGATCAAAAGATACAGTGAATGTTTAAATTTTAAAAAATGCTTTATAGTAAAAGACACACTGCCATTAATCCTCCTCAAAATACTGCCTCTTGCTTTGAACACTCTTATCCCATCGTTCTTGCCACTTTCTGAAGCAGTTCTGGAAGTCCTCTTTTGTGTCTTTACTTCATCCTCCATGATGACAATGCTCCATGTCACACACATCCCTTCTGCCGTGTTTCCCCGAAAATAAGACTTACTCAGACAATCAGCTCTAATGCGTCTTTTGGAGCAAAAATTAATATAAGATCCGGTATTATACTATATTATGTTAGATAAGACCTGGTCTTATATTATAGTAAAATAATACCAGGTCTTATATTAATTTTTGCTCCAAAAGACGCATTAGAGCTGATTGTCTGGCTAGGTCTTATATTCGGGGAAACATGGTGGTACGGCAATTTCTGTCAAATAAAAACATTACAGTATGTCCTCCTCCACCTAATCACCAGATCTGGCACCGTGCAACTTCTGGCTCTTCCCCAAAGTTAAAATGATTCAGGACATCGAGACAGCCACGACAGTGCAACTAAAGATACTCACGAAAGAGGACTTCTAGAACTGCTTCACAAAGTGGCAAGAATGATGGGAATTTTCAAAGCAAGGGAGAGTATTTTGAGGGGGATTAATAGCAATGTGTCTCTTACTGTAATAATTTTTTTTTTAATTTAAGCATTCACCATACTTTGTGATCACATGTTGTATATGTTATACTGGGGAAAAGCCCTCAATTGTAAGGCCACCATCAGTTGAAAGCATTCTGATATGTTCCATCCATTATCACTCCAGTATAATTATTTGTCATTTATACATAGGGTTCTCAGAATCTCCTTTCGCTAGGGGATACAATTGGCTATTAGACTGGAAACTCCACGAGGCCAGGGTCATGTCTTACAAATCCTTTATCTCGAGTGCCTTGTGAAGTAGCAGCTATTCCATGTTTTGCTGTTTCTCCATAATTGGAAACCCACGGAATCCTTTCACATCCTTCTCCAGTCCCTCCCTGGTCCTCCAGTGATATTTAGACCATGAATGTTCAGTGACCATTTGAGGATATGAAAAACACATTCTTTTTATCGAGGTTACGTGTACAAACAATGAAAGGTCTGTGCTTGCTGTCTATCATAAAAGTTATTTGCCCAAGTCGTGGCCATTCAATTTGAAATTAGAAGCAAAAAAAAGAAAAAGAAATTAGAAGCAGTTTTAGAAATATGTATGTATGGATAAAGTTATATGTGTACATGTTGTATACTGGGGGTGCCAAAAAAAATGTGTACACATTATTTGTATTCATCTTTTGTTATCGGTATATATTGAGTATTACAATTTTAATACAGTCTTTTCCCTTCTTAAAATGTGTATACATATTTTTGGCATCCTTTGTATTTACATGTTATAAGTAGAATTTTATATATGCCTGTGGATTGTGCATATATGTGTGTATATTCCTGATTCCTATACTGATTGAAAAACCCAGAGGAAACTGTCAGCAACCTAACCCAAAACTAGGATGAAATACTGAAATTAAAAAAAAGTCAAATAATTGAAATGTTGGAACAGACCTAAAAACCACATTTCTACAAAAGGAATTAGGTTAGAGGTCAGATACGTTGGTGGGCAATTTGCCTCTGAGGTGAGAAGCCTTTTGTCCTTTTTAGAAGCTTGGGCTACTCAGTTTAAATCCAGTCTCAGTTGTGTAGCTACTTGGGTAGCTGTGTGACTCTAGGCAAGTTAGTTAGTTCTGACCCAGAGAATAATTATTAAGTTCTAAGCACTTTGTGAGAATTACACTAGATACTGCATGTGAAGTCCTCCCTCTTCCCTGGGCCTGCACAATTTGGGGCACAGAGAAGCAACTTTGATCAACTGTAGCTGCTTCTGTTGTTAGTATTGTCTGTTGGCTGTTGTTGCTGTTATTTTGTCTCAGCCACTGAACTCTGTCCAGGAGAGTCCCAGGGACTCCCGGGAGGGAAGATTCAGATTCGTGCTTGTGGTAGACAAAAGTCCTCAAATAACCGATTGCTTTCCCCGGCAAAGTTCTCAACATGTTATATGATTTCGTGCAAACTCTGAAATGGCACTTAATCCAAGGAAAAGAAAAATGAAAAGCAGCAGAATTAATCAGTCCACGGCAAGAATGTGAGGACAGGAAGCCATCTCTACATGTAGACAAAGTGCACTAGCAACACCGTCAACAGCCTCGAAGCCAAGGGTATCATGGGGGAAAAGTGAAGATTGGAAAGTCAAACAACCTCCCCATCGTTCTGTAACTGAACCCCCACTCCTCAGCAGAATCTGGCACGGTCCAAACCCCAACCCTTTGGATCTAATTGCAGAGGCTTTCAGGAAAGTGTGCAGTTATGCTAAGTCATGCAGAACTTGCTCGTAATAAAAGCACCACAGGAACAAAACCACTACCAGAGGCTAATGCAATCCCCAAGGACAGAGATGACCAGCAAAGCCTGGAATGTGTCACAAAGGAGAACAAAAACAGGAAGGTCAGCGCAGAAAACACTTCTCACCCTGGCTTGAGCAGATCGTTTGGCAAATGAAAGACCCAGAGCTAATTCATAAAAGACACTCCGAGTTCAGTCCCCCGAGGGTCTTGTTGGGGACCTTTTGTATAGACAAAAAAAGCATGTTATCTAAAAGCACAGTTTGCGTAGACTGAAAGCTATTCCGTTTTAAATGCTCTATAGGATGGTGTGAGATAAACAGAAATGTATGCATAATTGTATCTGTCTTTATGATGAGATAGTCATGTAAAAAGATAAATTCTCTGTTGATACCTTAAAAACTGGTTGGCCGCAGTATACATGATCCAAATTGTTCTCTAAGCGCTATTGTTCCTAAATGTCCAGGGAGCTCTGTTGACATTTTGTCTGCGCTGACTCCCCTGGCTGTTGGGTGGAATCGCATCTGAACATTTCCCCTCCGCAGCTCACAAAGCATGTAATACTCAGCCTGCTGGTGACAGATGCCCCTTCTCTCTAAATGTCAGCCTTCCCAAATGCACGCAGTAAACACAGACGAAGCAGGTGTTTATAAAGCGCGGCCAGCAAAGGAATTCTGTCAAGGTGTAATGCATCCCCCCTTTTGCCAACAGACTTGTTTTTTCTGTTAATATGCAGGTGTATGTATCTCCTTGCCCTTTCCCAGGTGATTTCTGACAGGAAACATGTCACCTGTTCTTTTCACAGTGGTGTCGGCAAGGCCAGTGCGTGAAGTTTGGGGAGCACGGACCCCGGCCCATCCACGGCCAGTGGTCTGCCTGGTCGAAGTGGTCAGAGTGCTCCCGGACGTGTGGTGGAGGAGTCAAGTATCAAGAGAGACACTGCAATAACCCCAAGTAAGGCTTCAGCAGAAAGTATTTATAAGGCGCTAACCTTCAGCCTGGCCCAGGCTGGCTCTGTTTCGTGTTGCTTACATACTGTTTTCAAGTGTACTTGTCTTCCCTCCATTCCTACTGTGTTTCCCCGAAAATAAGACCAGGTCTTATATCAAGTTTTGCTCCAAAAGACACATCACGGCTTATGTTCAGGGGATGTCATCCTGAAAAATCATGCTCGGGCTTATTTTCCCGTGAGGTCTTATTTTCAGGGAAACACAGTAGCCGTCAGCTAGGATTTTACTGTTTGCATTCAAATGTGTATACATGTGACGGGGGACCAGGGGGTATAGTGGACAGAACTGGAAAAATAAAACAAAACAAAACAAAACGGCAGAGGAGTTATTCTGTGTGTGAATGTGAAGATCAAGGGATGGTCTGAGCTACTTTCTGAATCTCAATGAGGACTACACATGCCCAATGCAATGCTTGTGATCCTGTGGAGCAGAGAAGTTTGGCAGGTGGAGCGTGTGTGTCTCTCAAACTGATGAACTAGAGAAAGTATGCTGATTTTTTGCCTTGAAGGAATGTACATCAATACGTGTTGACAGATCTGCCTGACTTTTCAAGGGAAACCAGAAATCTGAAAAAAGATTGTGTGTGAAATTTCCCAATTTCTGAAATATTGATGACAAATTCCATTTTCTTAAAAAAAAAAAAAAAAAATCACTGTGAGGACTCATCCAAACATGTATGGATAGCGGTTGGCCCGCGATCACGTGTGGGCACCCTCTGGTCTCGTACCGGGATTCTGAACTTCCCTCTGTGCTCCATGCAACAGAACGTGGTTTGATGTTACCTTTATCAGCTCTAATTCCTACGTGAAACACGTGTGTATTTCCTGATTGGCATGGTTATGTAGCAAGAGCCCAGGTTTCGGAGACAGAAAGACATGACTCCCAATCTTTGGTCTGCCACTTAGTAACTGTGTGGCTTTGGGGAGGTATGTGAACTTTGAGCTTGGGTTTATGTATGGAATGGAGATGGTAATAGTCACCTCTGAAGGTCTGGGGCGGATTACAAATTGCATCTGTAGAATGTCTGACACTGAGGGAGTATCCAGTGGGCATTCAACAAAAGGTTCTGAGGTCCATGTGGTTTTCATCATTTCATCTTAAAATGCATCAGGAGCACAGGGTAACAGAGAGCCAGCCCTCAGAACCAGTGGGAAAAAGACTTAATAATGAAACTGGACTTTGGCGAGCGCTGTGGAGTGAGGAGGATGTGATGGGGTGGTGGAGAAGAGTGGATTTGATTTTGCCACGTGACTTGAGTGGTGGCATAGCGTGGGGGCTAAGAATGCAGACTTAATTTCGATAACGCGGGTCGGCCGCCTAGCCCCCCACTTCCTAGCTGTGGTCACAGACAGCTTACTGTCCCAGTTCTAGGCTTCTCATTTGTAAAAGGGCATAAGGATAGGACCTTCATCAACTGAGTTAATGTGTATCAAGTGCTTTTCCTGGGTGCCTGGCACGTTGGAAACATTGCATGGATGTTTGGTAGATTGAGAACTAAACCAAATAATGAAACTAGAGCCCAAGGAAATTTTTAGAGATAAGTCATATTTTATGTGAATGAGCAGGCTGAGCTGGATCAAAAGGCCAGTTTGTTCCAAACTATAAGGAAAGGTTGAGCGATACGTTAACCATGGTTTCTTAGGCGCTCTTTGGGATATCTCAGGTTAATAATGTAGGATTTCTCAACATTGGCACTGTTGGTATTTTCAGCTGGAAAGGATTCTTGGTGTGGGGCTCGGTCCTGAACATGGCAAATGTTTAGCAGCATCTCTAATCTCTACTCACTAGATGCGAGTAGGATGCCTCTCCCACGGCCCTCAAGCCTCCAAGTCGTGACGACCAAAAATGTCTCCAGAAGTTGCCAAATGTCCTATCGGGGGGCAAAGTCATTCCCATTTGGGACTTACTATTCTAATCAGACCCAGTAATGATGTATAATTGTAGGGAAGTTTGTGATACATTTACAATTTATACCAGATTGTTAAAACCACCCTCCTCTACTTCAACCGTAGCCCATGTCTTGGATAGAATTGTTAAAATTCATTATACTACTTTTCATTTTTGCAGCATATTTCATGGATCTGGTTTTCATACATCACAACATTTTACAATCTCGATATTTTCCCAAGAAAGAAATAGATTACCTAATTTAATAGCTCTGCTGGTAAAGTGCAGGAACGATGCCCCTGAGATTTAAATTAAAACCTCTCCCATATCTGTGGGATTGAGAACTCTCATTATTATAGAGCATTGTTTATGGAAATAGCATATGACAATTTTAGAGATGCCTAGTAGAAGAATTACTTACTAAAGTAGTTCCACTTGGTGCAGTTTTATCATTTTAAACAAGATTAAGGTACTGTTTGCTTTAATTAAACTTGGAAGTCACAAAAACAAGTAAGTGATTGGCTATCCCAAGACAATTAGTTGTTCTCTGTTCTTATTTCACTTTGTTGCAGGAAAGCTGTTTTTTCTCCCTATTTCAAGTTCCTGATTTCTTTCTTCCTTCAGTTTAAACATTTAGTCTGTTCATATCACTCAGCATAACCATTTCCATTTTTTCATGTGAAAGCAGTGTGAGCTTTTTATTTCACACAATGATGGTTTTCCCAGAACATATTTTTGTTGCATAAAAAAATGAATTATTCCTGGCTGTTCAAGGATCTATCAAACTTTTTAGCTTCAAGAGAGTTTAAAGGTTAACTGGTTCTGGCATGGCCAATACCAGACACATATGACCCTTCTTTTTTTTTTTTCCCCCCATGTCTGTGGCAGACATTTTTAATTGATCAAAGCTCTGTTTTCTACTGAGCTCTCAGGAACCTTCTCCAAACGTTTGCTCCCAATCAGGTTATAATCAAGTTATATGTGAGTTGCAACCTGTTGTCTAATCCAGTTATTTTACAAATGGGTAACCGGGGGAGGCAGATGGTCCCATTCACACCAGCAACTCTGGCCCAGGTCACTAAGCTGGTCATTTTTCCTTGTTCCCTGACTATTAAATTGTTACGCTTAAGAGATTCACGAAAATAATGAAATTAAACTAGTGAAAATTAAATGTGCTAAGGCATTCTAGAACTTTCCTACAATGTGAGTCTATTTGAGAAAGAATAATATGCTACTAAAGTCATAGCTTCAGAATAATAATAATTGAATCAGATCTCTGGCTTTTTTTCCCAGCCAGTGATTTCCAGACTCAGCTGATTATCAGAATCACCCACTGTGCTTTAAAACACTGATTTCTGGATCTTCCCCATAATACATTCTTAATGAGAATGTCTGGAGGGGCCCAGGAGTGTGTGTATGTGCCTGTCTTTAGCAGACTTCCTCAAGTAATTCTAATCATCAACCAGCCAGTCCACCTTATAACCATTCATAGGGAGGACTTGATAAATTATGCAGAAGTAAATTATGGGTATACATTATAATAGTCTATAATAGTCTAACTATAACAGTCTAATAGTAAAGACAAAAATCATGTGCCTGGACATTTCTTTTCTGACTGTTTATATTTTTGTTTTTAATCTTAAGGAACTTACTATACCAAGGGGTGTTGTAGTAGACTTTTCTGTTAATGTATTCTAACACTCATATTCAAAGCTGCAGAAAAATGTACCTGTATTTGAGGATTTGATGGGAAAGTCTAACTTCTTGCCAGGCATCCAAAGTAGAAAGCATTTTTATATAGTTGTAATTCATTTGTGTTAACTGCGCTCTAGACTGCCGTAAATTCTTTACAAACATTGTCTCAGTGAATTGTCAAAATTGCACCCACTTTACAGATTAGGAGGTTAAATAAAATCGCCTAAAGCTAACTTTAGGGAAGAGGTAGAGCATATTTCAATCCAGATCTGCTTGATAAAAGGCCAGCTCCCTGACCCTGGTGCCTTACTTGCTTCCTTTCCCATGCCCAGGTCCTATTGCTTAACTCAGATAAGTGTGGGCAGAGCCAAGTAGGAAAAGAATCCTGAAGAGTAAGGAGATAAGAGGTTTAGCTCTGCTCTCTTCTAGCTGTGTGACCTTTATTCAACAACTTCTGTGAGCTCCATCAGCTATTTTTCCTTTCCTCTATAAAATGAGGGGTCGGCTATAGGAGTTTTGAGGTCTTTTCCATGTTATCGTTTCTGAGTTTGCAAAGTAACACGTGTGGTCCTCCTATTGAATTTAAATCTAAATGAGGGTTATTTGTAAAATCTCAGACAGAGAGTCTTACACTGAGATAGTTTTAAATATGCTTGTAAAGATGACCAGGAGTAGTAAGGCTGTCAGATGGCACTTTAAAAGTTTCTCTAAGTGCTTTTTAGATAATGATTTAAGAAGTCCTCGGGGATTGGATGTAGCACAATGACTGCTAAATGTTTAAGTAGTTACTCCAGAATGTTTTGAAAGAGCAGAAAAATCTCATCCTGGCAGTGGGACACTTCCCGTTTCTGTTGAATCCATTTTAGCATGCCGTTATAGGAGGATTTGATAAAATATGCTGAAGCAAATCCAGAGGTGTTTTATAGCATTCTTGTGCTTCCTAAAGAGACAAGGATTTTTAATCACATAAATTTATTAATCTGGAGCCTTCTTTCATGTTACATGTTTGCATTGAGTTTTTGTGTGAGACGATCTATCGTTGGGTTTTTAGCCTTTGGAGAAAACAACAAAAAAAGTGGGAATCAAAAGAAGCAATTGCTTTGTGCCTGGAGTAAGCTGGCTAAAATGTTATTGGTAATTTTCAGTGTGGTTTGTGCTCCTTTTTTCCTTTATTTTGCTTTCTGGGTTTTGCAGCCTGCCTACCAAGATCTTAAAAAGCTTGCCATTAGACCATAATTATTTATGTTCTAATGGGATTCCCGACTCTCACAATCCATTTCCCATCGTGCTTGGCAGGAAAAGAGTAGGCCACCTGCAAAGTTAAAAAGTGATTGTGCAGATGAGAACAAGGGAATGTTTTGCATTGGAGTTTAGAATCAATTAGAGTAAAACACACAAGAGTCAGACAATAATCAAAATATCAGCTCAATGACTGACAAAGCTGGGATTGGAAAGCATGGCAACTGGGGCTTTCTGCTCTTTCTCCCTAGTGTTCTGACCTTCTAAATAGCAGCAGGTACAAGGCAAACTGTAGGGAGATGATGACTGTTAGAAATGGGAGAAAGGCTGGAGAGTAGGTTGGATTCGTGTCTGAAGAGCTTTGATGCCGACATAGGCGGTGTTTGTGTGTGTAGCACACATACACATTAATAAGAAGAGCATTGAGGTATAGTTATTGATGTTCTAACACATGAGGTGGTAAGTGTCAAGAATATGCTTTCATTAATCTTTAAGAAAATTGCCAGAATGTAAAAAGTGGATCAGAGATGGCAAATAAGTTTTATCTAACATGCCACTTTTAGTTGATGAGCAGTGGTGGTGCCTACCTTGAGGTCTATGTTGAGAGAGATCTTGAGGTCATACCAGGGTCTGCCAAAAAAAATTAAAAATATAATAACATAAATAAAAATAAATAAATAAAATTTCAGATTGATTAGTTATGTCTGCCATGGGTACAAGAAGAGATGTGGCAAGTTGTATGCTACGTACTTCCATTCTCATAATAGTCTGTAGACACTGTATATGCTGTCACAATGCTCATCTGAATTGTTCCTCTACATATTACTGCCTGTGACTAATAGCGCTTTGATTGCTAGCATTAAGTTCTTTAATTTTATTTTTAGGCCTCAGTATGGTGGCAAGTTCTGCCCAGGTTCTAGCCGTATTTATCAGCTGTGCAATATTAACCCTTGTAATGAAAATAGCTTGGACTTTCGAGCTCAGCAGTGTGCAGAATACAACAGCAAACCTTTCCGTGGATGGTTCTACCAGTGGAAACCCTATACGAAAGTGGAAGGTAATTTGGTCTCTATAACCTTCAAATAAATGTATCTATCTGGATAGTAACTTGAATGAATAACACAGAAGAAATTGCTGCCTATGTGTAAGAGTTTCAGTTTTTATCTTTCATTTCCCAGACCCGTCCAGGCCCATTTTTCAATTCACTTCCATAGGTTTTGTTTATTTTTCCACATTTTTTTTTTTCACAAGACACCCCTTGTCTCCCACATCTGTAAGCCAAAGTGTTCTTGTGTTTGGAATTTACTTATATTTCTAAACTTACTTTTGACATTTCAACAATTAAATCTCCCAGGGATGTTAATTGAAATTGGTATGAATTATCCAGACCAAAAACTCATGAAACCATATATGCCCCATAGAGACACCATACTCGGTAACTGACATGTTAGATGATTACAAGCATGGAAAGGTCTATTTGCAAAATGTACACACATACATACCCATTGAATTAAAAATGTCTCCATACTAGGTTCTTAGTAATTGTTATAACTTAAAGTAATGGCTTGTATTTTACTTTTTAATTTGTTTTTATTTTTGGTGAGCATCAAAACATTTATTTTCATTATAATATGCAAATTTAATGTGCTTTCTATTACCTGTGCAGAAAAAGCTGTCACTGTTCTAGTTGTGTCCCTTCCATTATTTTCATTCACTGGCTTTATGAAAACTCATCCATGCTCCCTTGAAAAAGGATGAATATGAGTCCCAACTGCACATATGTAAGATGGAAAGAGGCTAAATTTAATGACAATTCATGGAAATAAGACTGAGGGCTATTCCTGTACAAAAGTTCAAAATGAACCTATGTCATCAATTACCATGAAGGAGCTAATGTAATTAGAGACATCAACATAACAAAGGGTACCTCCACATTAAAGATGATAGTGAAACTTTGCTCAACACCAGACCAGCCCTTGCAGAAGTATCAATCTGTTTCTGGGTCATGAGTGTCCAAAATACAGATAGACAGACAAGAAAATTCTGAAATCTGTTTCTTAAGGGGAAGTGAAGGATCTATGTAGATATTTCCTATAGAAAATGAATTAGTTACGTCCAAAAATTCAAAGAGCTCTTGAATGGAAAGGGATTTCTATTTACTTGAAATTGCTTCAGTGAACACAATTCAAGGGCTAAGAATTCCCCAGCCATATCTCCTCCTCAGAGAGACCTTCCTTGCCAGCCTACCCAAAATACCCTTCCTTCATATCATTCTTTGAACGCTGAACCTGTGTTATTCTTCATAGCTCTTATCGGCACATGAATTGATATAGTCATTTGTGTATTACCTTTATCCCCATAAGAATTTAAGTTCCACGGGGATAAAGCCTTTGTCGATTTTGCGTATGCTTGTATCTTGAACATCAACGAACAGCACTTAGCCCATATGTATAGCTTTTAGAATGAATGAGTAGATAAATATCAACTGTCCACAATGGAAGTGTCCCTTTATGAGTTGTAAGCGCTCCATTGCTAGAGGCATCCTATCTGGAACGGAGTAGTTACAGAGGAACAATACCACGCAACAGGTTCCAGTGGACCGTTTGATAGAATAGCTGCAGATGCTTTCAGTTCTGACGTTGAAGATTTATTTTCTCTGGGTTGTATTCTCCCATAATTCCATGTTTCTTATGAAATTCCATGTGTCTGTCCATCCTTTCACTTCCCCTTATGTTCTTTGTTTTGTCTTCTTGGACATTCTTTGGCCGTTCCCACATTACATCTTTAATTCAAATATAGTGTTTATGGAATCTGGTCATAGGTTATCATCATCCTCTAAATAGGTTCTGTGTGGAATAAAGTTTTATTGGAACTTTCAACATACCTTCATTTATATATTGTCAATGGCAGGCCATAGGACCCATGAAGCCTCGAATTTGTACCATCCAAGAAAGGAGCTACACAACTCACCGATTATGTGTAGTGTGGCTATTACTAAGGATTAGAAAAATAAAATTCATATGTGTTAATGTTAAGTCAGTTTATGTGGACTGCTAAATGGTATTTGTGTTTTTAAAAGCCACATACATGTGCACTCATGCATATACAGGCACAGACACACACACACCCCAAAACTGCACGACACGATGCATTGTGATCATGCTAGCGTTCTACATAAATGTAGTTCATCCTTTGGGCACTCGTCTCATTTTTCTATGAGTTCCTCTTGACCGTGCTCTGTCTTGATCTCTTTGCTCCTAGAGGAAGATCGATGTAGACTGTACTGCAAGGCTGAGAACTTTGAATTTTTTTTCGCAATGTCCGGCAAGGTGAAAGACGGAACTCCTTGCTCCCCAAACAAAAACGATGTTTGTATTGATGGGGTTTGTGAAGTAAGAGAACCTTTCTGCTTTGGGCTGTCTGATCATGTTTGTGTTTCCTCACATCAAGTGCACACTGTGAGATGTGTTGCAAGGGATTCTCTAGCTGGAGAAAAGCAGGTGGCACGAGGGTAAAGGGGCTGCATTTGCAAATTGGATGTGAGCCTGACTCCAAATTCCCCACTTGCTTTCTGCATGACCCGTGTCCAAATTTTTCAGTTTCTCTTTCATTCCATTTTCCCATATGTAGAATGGCGGTGGTAGATCCTACCTTACGTAGTAGTTAGAAAAATTACACCAGAATGTAAGTAATAAGTAGTAAACTTTTACCCAGTGTTTGCTAAATACATTCACTATATGATTAGAACCTCACAGATGTGTTTTGAAATAGTACTGCTATTTTTGTGTTAGTTTTCCTTTCTTTGGATGTCCACTTTCTCCTTTAATTTGATTGTGAGCTCTTTGATCTGTGTGTGTGTGTGTGTGTGTGGTCTAGTATTTTTATGCTTCAGTGCTAGAGTTGGTCCCAATAAGCTCACCTGCCATTAGTAGCAGTGGTGACTTTTCATTCGAGTTTTACAGATGAAGAGTCTCAGCCTTAGATAAGTTATCTAACTTGTCTAGCCACGCATCTAGTAATGGCAGAGGAAGTATTTGCACCTCTAATCAGTCAGACTTGAGACTGTACTTTTAACCGTAAAGCTGAACCTCTTTCCCGATGTTCTGTAAATACAGAAAACCGTGAACCCCTTGGTTATTCTTAGCCACTGGCATCTCTGATCTTTGGTATTTCTCACTTTTTTTCTTTTGTCACAGCCAGTAGGATGTGATCATCAACTTGGTTCTAAAGCAGTTTCTGATGCATGTGGTGTTTGCAAAGGTGATAATTCAACTTGCAAGTTTTATAAAGGCCTGTACCTCAACCAGCATAAAGCAAATGGTAAGAGATGCTTCTGTTTTGTTGCTGTCCCTGGTGGGACACATTCTTTGCCACTGAACAAGTTGGAGTCATGCTAAATATGGTCGAGCCTTTTACTGACTCACCTGACACATGGAAGTCGATGGCTTTTGACACTTCTGCAAGAGCTGGGGAAGCTAGATGAGTTCTTTTAGTGAGAGGATTTTTATCAATATGTACATCTCAGAGATGTGTTAGACAGATGCCTTTCTACTTTGCAGTTTTAATATGCTGACCAACCTGCCATCTGCCCCACATGCATTTTTAAACAAACAATTTACAGTGCAACTTTGACGATTCACACTCACAAACGATAGATGAGTATTTGAAACAATTATCTAAACATCTTGAGTAAAATTAATTGTTGAGCCCTGTTTTATGAATATTACTACTGAGAATACATGGCTCTAAGTTTCTTTTAGGTAGATTAAAAATGCAAAGCATTCTTGAGTTTTGTGGCTCTGGAGCATGTCTTTTGTCTACACATACATATCTGGGAAAGACACATGCATTTCTCTCTCTGGTGTTCCTACCATTGGAAGAAACATGAAACAATTGTTTTGCTTTATACGTGTAGAAGTGAATGTCAGTGATGATTCAAACTCCTTGCTCTGCAAAAAAATGGCTACTACATGTCTCTGAGCATTTCTAGTCGCCTTCAATGGAAAACAGACATGTTCTGTTCTTTCCACTTAGAATATTATCCAGTAGTCATCATTCCCGCGGGGGCCCGAAGCATTGAAATCCAGGAACTGCAGATGTCCTCCAGTTACCTTGCAGTTCGAAGCCTCCATCAAAAGTATTACCTGACCGGAGGCTGGAGCATTGACTGGCCTGGAGAGTTCCCCTTCGCGGGGACTGTGTTTGAATACCAGCGCACCTTCAACCGCCCCGAACGTCTGTATGCACCAGGACCCACAAATGAGACGCTGGTCTTTGAGGTAAGCCCCTCCTGTTCTCGCCATCTTGGTGCCTCTTGTTAAATTTATAGTGATGACCCCAATTTGAGCTAGCATGAAGCACTCCAGTCTTTCCAGTTCATTTGTTTCCTAATAGGCTAAATCTCAAAGCGCAAAAGACAGCAACTCCATTTTGGAGGAAAAGGGCAGGAATCCAATGGGTCTCCAAGAGAATGCGTTGATCTTTACCTTTAGATGCGGTTGGCTGTTCACTGTTCTGAGTAGGAATAGTTCTTACATGGTTCCAGTTTGTCTGTGTCTGTCGTTGGATAGCCCATTGTAGATATTTGCCACCCTGGTCAATTGACCTAGGACACAGAATGCCACAGTAGAAAAAGCACTTGCTTTAATCATAGCAAAAGTTTTAATTATAGCAAACCATCTGACTTTTGTGGGTTGTCGTTTACATGGAGGTAAGAAACGAAGAAAAATTAATGGGTAATAATGTTTATAAAAATGTTGTTTGTATTGATGGGATTTAGAGTCAGAGAACCTTTTAGTCAACATATCTGCCGATGACTGCTAGATTCTTATCGTGTGTAAATTTTCCTTCATCTTCATCATGTCTATAGTTTATAAAATGGGCCTGATCGTTTGCTTTCAGAGGCAAGTGATTGGTCTCAGGTTGTATAGAAGTCACGCCAGCTCCCACTTACTGAGGACTTACATAACCCGCTTCCACTTACTGAGGCACTCTTATTGGACATTCTGAGCTTTAATTTCTCACCCACAGAATTGGGATAGAAGACCTACCTCACTGACTTGCCAGAAAAAGTAAGCAATAAGGCACGAAGAAAGCTGAAAAGATTTGCCTAACTCACACAGCTAGGGAACAAGCAGAGCTGAACTGGAGTCCAGGTCTTTTGCACCTATACTCGGTCCAGTCACACACTGCTCTTCTCAGCTAAAGAAAACATATGCTTAATTCAATATTATTATTAATTACTATTACTATTATTATTAAAGGCACTGGCCTTAAACATTTACTAAGGAAAATGTGTCGAACACAGTTTTAAAAAATGACCACATGTAACTTTGGATTCTACATCAGATATTGTACACATGGTATGGTTAAAGTAGAGGCTCCAACCTTGGGCAAGTTTCTTAACCTCTGTGTCACTTAATGTCCACATTTATAAAATGTGCAAAGAATGCTAGCTAACTATTAAGGCTATTATAAGGATAATTTAAGGTAAATGTAATGTTTATGGAGTACTTGGCACATGATATTTGTAACCATGATCTTCATTTGCCTTCTGAGCATAATATATATGTATTTATATTTGTACTTAAATTTAAATATAAACTGGTCAGGTTCATCAATCCACCTCCTTGCAATAAAACAGCTCCTTAAAAAAATAAACAATTAAAATGTAAGGGAAATATTAGATTTAAATGAAATTATAAAAACATAAAGCCTTCCCTAGTTTCAATTGGGTATGTATAATATATTTTTAAAAATAAGTTTTGCTACTGTATAAATAGAAATAAGAACCATAATAATATCTCTATTAATACAAAATTACAGTTTCACTATAGTGGGGGAAGGTCACCTTTGCTTAGTTATTGTTTTCCAAAATCTCACTGGAGGTGTTCATTCTACTCACAGAATCAATGAAAGCTTAAATTAATGTCCTAGGAATGTGACCTGTCGGAAAGCAATCTGGAGGGAAACTTACGTGATTAATTGGACACAAATTACTTGTATTTTTAAAGGAGTTATGGTTTCATTCAAAACTTGCAACTATGTTAGGAGCTAGAAAAAAAAAAGCATATCCAGTAACCTAGTATTATGTCTAGTTTATCTTTTAAAAATATTGGGGTTAATGACTTTAATATTTAAATTATACTTTATTCCTCTCAGGAGAACATCGTCAAATTTAGGTCAGTTTTTATTACATGACCAGACCTCTCCTAAATCGATAGAACACAGTGATTTTATAAAGTTAAAATCCCGATAAGCAATAAATTACATTTTTCCCAAACTGGGCTCTATGTCAGTATCCAAGTAATCCATGGCTATATTCCTTAAAGGAAGTTAAATAAAGTTCATGTGCCTTTCCATTCAACTATGAAGTGAACCAAAATGAATACTTTTTGAGCCAAAAATATGTTCACTCCAATATAAAAATGTTAATGTATTTTACAATCCTGTGGGATGCTGAAATCAAAGTGCGGGAACCTACCAAAATGAAAAATGCTGTTCATCCACAGAAAATATAAGTCTGTGAGAGAAAGTGCTTTTTCTCACGGCCATATAAAATTTCTGCGTGTTCACGCAATTCTTGTGATAGTGTAAAATTGAGCCGAAGCGTGTGTTTGCCAAAGCACTTGAGGATGGCATTGTGAGGATAATGTCCCTCTTTTTATCTCTGTCATATAGATTACTCTGATCCTTCAATATCTTAGCTAGTTCCCATCTTCATCCACCTGGGTATGTACTGATTTAGGTAACTGCCTTCAAAGCAATTTTTCTCTGCTCACTTCCTCTCGATGTCTAAAAAAAAAAAAAAAAAAAAAAAAAGCAGGACATTTGTCGGATGCCCATTAATGCCCTACCTTGTACTAGACATTGGAGATGTACAAGTAGTTGAGGCATAAATCATGTCATCAAAACATTAGCATCTCAGGTCTTTAAAGACTATAAAGAGTGAGCTTGGGTTCGTGGATCCCATTCCTTTTTGGAAGCAACATGGGTCAGCATAGGGAGCATCAGTGTAAATAGTTGGCACTATGGGTTAATTTCTGTGCTACTCCTGATGTCACTTTGCATGAGTCTCTTAAACTATCTGGTCCCCACTTTTCTCATCTGGGACATGATTTCCCTAAATGAATGTCTTCCACTATAGCACTGTCCTTATGCACGTGAATAGCACCTATAGCAACAGAAAGATGAATTGTACTCATCTTTGTATGTAACTTCTGTAGCTGTCATAGTACCTGGACCATCCCTGATGCTCAAAAAAATATGTATTGGATAAATGATATCCAATGATAAAGTTCATTTAAAAAGTAGAATGTCCTTTCCAAATTGAAAAATCAGGACATGGAGGCAATAAATAAATTAAAGGAGCATTTCCCTGACCAAAGTCAGCAGTGACAGGCCCAAAGGCCAGCCTCTCCTTACCTCATTTCTTTCCCTCTGTCCCAAACCACAGTTGCGATCTGAAGTTCTCTGGAAGGCCTAGACTTCTGCTTTACACATTTAAGAAAACCACAGGATTTCACCATCTTTTAGGACTAGTCTTAGAACTATGTACAGTTTAAAGTTGAATACAGGGAATAACATTTCAAGTATTGAAATCTGATCTCCTAAAATTGCTTTTGAGGAATCAGTATGCTCCCTAAAATGCTTGCCTTTCCCAAAGTGAGTCATTTACACCTACGAAGTTGCTGACCAGTTAATTCAGAGTAGACTCACCTCCATCTGGGAGAGTAGCCACTTGCCTCCCAGAGTGGTGAGTTTCCCAGACCTTTTCACTGATTTCTGAACATTCTCTAGTGCAAGTCAGGGTGATGCAATACTGGGAATAATTGACTGCTGTCAGTTAACCCCAAGAAAAAAGTACATGACCTGACACCAAATAAAAGTGTCTTCTGCTTCTGGTTATTTTTATATGTCAAAGCTTTATAGAATGTCTTCATAGAGAAGCTCCGTTTAAATGGAAAACAGACCTTCACTTTTATCACTGAGTCACGTGCCTGCCCACTTTTAAAATGCAGACTCTGTTACAGACATTCATTTTCCTTGGAACCTGGACTCTGTGTTTTAACATTTGCAACAGGTGGATGTCAATTTAAACAGTGCTGGCCCTATCAATTTCCTTTATGGCGAAAGGAAATCCGTAAGGATAATCATAGACTTACGTGATTGTCTTAGATCTTAAATGCTTTAGGCATGATTTAAGTCCATCAGTCAACTTTTTTTGTTTGTTTGTTTTGAAATACATAAACAAGTTGGAGAAAAGGAGCTAATTTGTATCACATTTCTCCATTGCCCAGGGAAAAACTACTCATACACATGAACACTCCAGCACCAAAAGAAATCAGCATTGATTTGGCAATCATACACGTTCCGAGGTCACTACAGGTGTACAGTTATTATAAACTAGATAATTTCCATATATTTCTTTTATTCAACTCATTCTACACAACACTGAATCTGGAATAAAGTCGAAGGAATTTCTCATTGAACTAGTGCTCTTGTCAGTCATCTGAGAGATTTAAAAGTCAGTTTATATTTCAATAGCCTTTGGGATATTACGTATAGACCACCACATTGTGTTTGTTTTATTGGGTTTGGGAAGACCAGGAGAAACTAAACCTATGTTACCTCCACATACCATATAGCTAAGTTGTGTGTGTGTGCAAGTGTGTGTGTGTGTCATGTAAGGAATTAAATGTTGAAGCGGTAGAAAACTGAGGATCAGAGTTGAAATTTGTACATGCCTTAGTTGAAAAATCATCATTGCCTCTGAAGTCGACACATATATGCTGGGATTTTGAGTGTGGCCAAAAAGTTGATTTTTTTTTTTTCCCTTTTGAGATTAAGACATAGGTAATATAAGGTCACTGACTTTCTTTTTTGTTTAAGCGTTGTGCAAAAGGACTGTTTATAATAGAGAGCCTTGGCAATAATAATTAAAAACACAAAAATTCTTTTTTTCATGCTTAGCTAAGGTGTCCACTTGAAGATGAGACATTCTTTAGAAGTGACTGACAATGAGCTTTTTTGCTAGCTGATACTCTTTCTCTCCTTCTCTTACTTCTCCTCCTCTCTCCTCCCTCTCTCATTTCTACCTCTCTCTCCTATTCTCCCTCT
The DNA here is from genome assembly GCF_964194185.1 of Rhinolophus hipposideros. Classification (NCBI taxonomy): domain Eukaryota; kingdom Metazoa; phylum Chordata; class Mammalia; order Chiroptera; family Rhinolophidae; genus Rhinolophus; species Rhinolophus hipposideros. Next base: position 24,200,838 of record NC_138067.1, on the reverse strand, counting down.
CCTTCTTCCACTTCCTCTCTCTACCCCTCATTCTCCATTTATCTGTTTCTCTCCCTGTCTGTCTCTGTTTCTGTCTCTCGCTCACATATGAAACAATGAATGAGTCACATTCTCTATCAAACTGTCATGCAGTTGGAGGATAGGTGAGGAAATTCATCATGAGTGTTTCATTATGAAGTAACTTCATCTCTGTCTGATTAACGGTGATTCAGGATGACATGATAACACAGGTTGCTATTCTAAGACTGAAATACGATCACCTGTGTTTTTACAGCATTCCTTTTTTTTTTTTTACTCTTAAAAATGAAAGCTCTCCTTTATGTTCAGAATTTTTTTCTCTCTCTGTGAAGAGGCAAAAGGGGGTGTTTAACTCTTTGAAACCCCATTCCCAATTAATAGTGTACCAAAGGAGAATCCTGACGCTGAAAAAGACAGCAGCCTTTGTAATGACAGTAAGTGAGAAATAGGTTAACCACAGGCCAGTTTCAAGGCAGAAAAAGACATCTAAAGAAAATTACTATAATAAACAACTTCCTCCAGTCTTTGGCAAAAGGAGATGATGGAGTGGTGGGAGACCAGGTGGACGGGCACATTGATCAATGAGATGACAGTGTGTGAGCCCTCGGACGGAGCCCTACCTTCTCATCTAGCTCCTTCCTTGTGATCCTGCTGTCTGAATCCCCCCCAGGGAAAGGAGCTGAAATGAGTAAAGATGTGCCTCGAGATAAAATCAGTCTAAGGGAAAGGAGATTAGCCAAGCACCATGGACTGAGTGAAGACGCAAAATACAAAAGAGGCAAAGACGTTAGCGGAGGATTAATTCAGAACAGATGATCTAAAACTCAGAGTCGTGAGGACAATTAAGAGGTGCTGTGGCCATGCCACGTCGTTTGTCTAGAGAGTACCATTCGCCATTTGCAGCGCAGGCCTCAGTTAATTCATGGCGAACACATCTGTGATGGGTGGGAGAACACTATTTATTTCTCTCCACTAAACTCTGAGGAATGTTGATGAGTTGAATTAGAACTGTAGTCGGGGTTCAGTGTATCAAGCCGCACCTTTGAAGCTGCCTAACAGATGGCGTTTCCAAGTCCCCATCAGCGTGTCCGTGTTGCCGTCTCTTGTCAAATCCAACTCACTCACACATAATAGCAGTGATGTACCCGGTCGTGTTCTTCAAGCTTTGAAGCAAACAAGAAGAAGGCAAAGACAGCTGGCTGACTTTTCACATCACAGGGGCTTCCAGAAATCACAGAGACTCACAAAAACAGGGACCTTCTCCTAGCACCACAGAATTATCCCTTTCCAGAACATCAATCCACACATAACGTGTGGTACAGTTTGTGACTTATCAGGAATGGTCAGTCTATAAAGTTTCTTGTGTTTCGATTGTTAAAAAGAGTAGTTAAATACCACATCTAAATAAACACAGCAGAAAGAGGATCAAAGAGATTGAAAATCATGGATGCTTAAGTCAGATACGAGCATGTTCAAGAAATAAAATGTTCGTATTTGAACCCAGAAGCACCATTTCCATGGTACAGCATGCTTTTGAATCCTAGTGATAAAACCGTTTCAACAGTTGATACCGTTCTTAGAATTTTACATTAGAATCCTAGACATTGTGTTTCACAGCTAGGAGGTGCTATCACTAGAGTTAAGATGCTAAGTTTTGGAGTCAGACAATATCAGAGATTTGAGTCCCCGTGCTTCTATTTACTAGCTTTGTGATTTGGTGCATTAATTTATTCATCTTTAGTATTGGACTAGTAATAGCACGATGCCTTCCTCATGTTATCAACTTTAAATGCATGGGTAATACTTTGCCTGGCGTACAGTAAGTTCTGCTATTCGTATTTTGTAAGCAATCAGATATACTATTGAAGACAAGAAATAAGCTTTCTAGCATGCATTAAATACAAAGCCAGTCTTTCAAGTCTATCCATAACTCTTTGATTTCCGTGGGAGAATAGGATAGCTTCTTAGGAAAAAAAAAGAAAAGGCCTTCAGTAATGAAACAAATACCAACGCTGGATGAAGGCATTTATAGTTATAACACTAAAAAATTAAAAGCGGAAGCAAAAGAAAAAAGGCTGTTTACCCAAGATGCCTCAGTGTACCCTTTGTTTTAACTTTGTGTGCTCCAAGCAGAAGCTGCATCCTTCTCCTTCAGGGGCCAGTTGGAAGAGTCCAGCTCCTGTCTGTGGTTTTCCAACTTAAGAAGCTGTAAATTTTATAACTCTGTACCCTGCGGTCAAAGCTGCTGAGTGTTGTGTCTGAAGTCAGGTGGTTCGTGTGTTAAAGGTAGACATTAAACAGTTCTACTGAGGACTGGAAGCATTTAAGGAAGTTGCTTGCCAGCTGTAAATTAGAGACCCAATGCCAGTTGGCTGGAAAATTCTCTGGACTAAGTCCAGTTAAGTAGATGGAATCGCTGGCGGTCTTTCCAAATGTGTGTATTTAACAGTGAGGTTATACAGGCTGCCATAACAGCCTGGGGGGTGGTTGGGAACAGCATTATTGTGATGTTGTGTCATGACAGAAGTAGGGGGGGGGGTGGCATTCCCGTGACCTGTGGGGCACTCGTGTTCTCCACCAGGGCTGAGAAAACTTCTTGACTGCCCCTGACAAGGTCACTGAAAATGTTTGTGCATGATGGGAATTATCCCATCAAATGAAGTATTATCCCAGATGTGTGTTCCTCAGCATTCACAGAGGCAGCTAGGATCTTAGCGATGTAGTGGTTGTCCCAAGGTCTTCCTGCTTCCAAAATTCCGATGGGACCTACTGTCTGTGGTCAGGGGGATGGTCATGGTTACACTGAGGTACGTAGCGTACGTAGGAACAAGCCCACCAAATTGGAGGCTACCGTCTTCATCTAGGAAGAATGGGTGAAATCGTTGTCAGAGCACAGGGCTATGTGAAATTTGGCAAGTTTTCAATTGTGTCTTACAACTGATAACAGGGGAGAAAACCTCCACCTTAAGGTTGGACAGAGCTAGCCTTATGGATGTGGAACCTGCCCAGTCGCATAGGACTTCATGCTCAGAAGGACCCTATGTTTGGGTAGGTGCTCTGCTGTCACCAACTTGAAATTCTTCATAATTTTTAAAACAAGGGGCCTTCGATTTTCATTTTGCTCTGGGCCCCCAAAATTATGTCACCATTCCTGTGGGGAGGATTGATTTTTTTTTTAAGTCTAGTCTCTTTGAGAATTTCTATTAGCCAGTAGGACAGTCTACTTCCAAAGGAAATAGGAAAAATAGGGAAAAGTAAGAGATAAAACTACTGCTGTGTATTCTGTTCTTGCTCACTTTTCTCCTCAATTCAGGGTAAAGAAAAGGGCAGAGATATACCTTAATTATCGTTGAGAAGCAAATTACATGTTACAATGGGAAAATACTCATCTTTTATATACGTGGTCTTGGCATCGATTTGTTTAAATGATTACTGTCTTTAAGAGGCCTTTATGAGCTGATTCTAAAGTTCTTAAGTCAGCTTTCTGCTGGTTTATACAAATATTGTCTTTTCACCTACGTGAGCGTACATACTACTCTGTGAATTTACAGCTGCATAGACATTATGGTCAGGCCTGAGTCATTTGATTTTTTAGAATTAAGTCTTTTATTCATTGTTGCATTCGTTGAATGCATTAATATGTTCAATAAACAAAATATAAATATGTCTTACATGCCAGTGACTATAAAACTATAATAGTAGCACGACAATAACTAGCCACTGTGTATTTTATGAGTTAGTAATTTAAAGTTGCATCATCCTGGGAGCATTTACACTAAATTGTGCAAGTTATTTCTCTGCTTGCTTTGGCTGAATAAGGAAACTTATTACCTTTGATGCTATGAAATGGATTTGTTGCCTTCTTGCTAGTAACTTTCTGTTTCCTACTTTTCTTAATTTTTGCTCAAGAATTTGACTTTTCAGGGGATCTTTACATGTTTTTGTTTAAGCAATGAGGGAAGGCAGATGGGAAACTCAATATAAAGGCTTGTCTTTTTAAGGGGAGTAGAAATCCTCAAAGAAAACTTAAGTTCTCTTTTGTTGTTTTGTGGCTTTTTTGCTGAAATCATCCACCAAGATACTTTCTTAATTAAATGACAGCTACAAAGCTTCTTTAGTCATGTGATCTCCTCCCCCATTTTCACAAAAGCATTTGTTTTTCCTTTGCAGGTTTAATGGCCCTTTGTTTTTAACCCCTTCAGTAGCTGTCACTGTATTGTTTTTAAGTGTGGACCTGTCTCATTTTTCCCACTGGAGATCATGCCTTCTCCTCATCTCTAGAATACTGTGACCACAGAAATCAGAAGAGATGATGACAGCTTAGACCACGGCAGCAACAGTAGCAATAGATAAAGTGAAACATAGATTTGGAATATGTTGAAAGTAAAGATAATGCCATTTCCTGATCCATTAGCTATGGAGTATAAGAAAAGGGCAGAAGCTCAGGGTGCCTCCACCTTTTCATTTTGGCCTGAACAATGACAAGTATTGGGCTTCCATTTTATGAGATTGGGAAGAACAGGAAGGAAAATCATTAGTTCAGTGTAGGATGTGGGTATACCTTTTAAACATTCAAGTATAGATGCCAAGTAGGCAGTTGAATATATGAATATAGAAGTCAGAAAATGGGTTTCCTCTACAACTGTACTGTTCAATATGGTAGCCACCATCCACACATGGTTATTTAAGTTTAGATTTTAAATAATTGACATGTTAAGTTCTGTTCTTCAGTCGCGCTAGTGCTCAGTAGTCACATGGGGCTGTGGCCACCACATGGAACAACACAGGATTACAGTATGTTGTCATCGTTGCAGTCAGTTCTATTGGGACATGCTGGTGTAGCGTTATGGATTTGGGAGTGTTCACCATGTAGATTGTATTTAAAAATCACAGGACTGAATGCCATCACCTAGAAAAGTGAGTATAGATAAATAAGAGGTCATTTTGATATTGAATAGTTAGGAGATAAGGAGGATTCAGCAAAGGAGACTAGAAATGAAGGTCAGTAAGTCTGGAAAAGAACTCAGAAAATGGGTGTCTGGTGGTGAAGAAGGGAAGTGATGAACTATGTCTAATGCTGGTGATTGGTTGAGTACGACGAGGCCTGTCAACTATTGGATGTCACAAGGTGCCCTTGAAAGAGGAGTTCATTGATGTGGAGGGGAGGGATACATGATAGAGAAGAATCATGGGCTAAAGAGGAAGATGTGGAGATGGAGTATAAAGGCAACTCTTAGAGGATTTTGTTTTTTGCCATAAACAGTGGAATGGGACATGCATTGGAGGGCTATGTGGAGATAAGATCATTTTTTTCTTAAGATGAGAGATATAATAGTCTATTTGGATGCTGATGGGAATGATCAATAGACAGGAAAATTTCACAAAGACTCGAAAGAGAGGTCAACTCCAGCAGTGATGTCCTTAAGCAGGTGACAGAAGATGGAATTTGGAGCATGAGGGACAATCTGGGCAAGACAGGAGCCAGGACAGGGCATCTTGGGTAACAGAGGAGAGAAGGAATGTGTGGGGACGGATGTAGAAACAGGTTTGGCAGGGGGAGATTGTCTCACTTCTCTTCTTAGTAGCATTGATAAATTTTGTGGTTGGCTTTCCTGGAGACCTGGGGAAACTTGATATCTTGGTTGTTTTTGTTTGCTCGGTAGTGATGACGCTTTGATCTTCAGAGTCTCATTTTTTAAAAATGCATCCTGGTCACAGAAACTTTAAAAAATATTTTAGAGTAAACCACATGCCATGTATGGCTTAGGTTCTACAAATTGTCTAAAAGGTGAAAGTAGAATATATTTTAAATGCACTTTGAAAATGTGTGGAAACCACTGTTAAATCACCTGAATACAAGTCCTCGCGATCCCAAGCGCAAGAACTAATGTTGTTTTTAATTTTCTTTGCATTAACATTGGCGATCACTTTCCCCTGTGGCAGTAAAAGTCAGGATCTAGTTTGAATGGGGGAAATGGGTGGTCCTAGAAAGTAGAGATAAGTGAGTGGATTTCTTCCCCCATCTCACTCACACTTGAATATCCTTCCTTATATGCATGCGTGATGCAGCTCCACTGTATTGTAATATCATCTTGCCTATAAGCTTTAGCTCACTAGAACTCCTATGTACATCACCTGTATTTTGCTACCACACATGTACATGTGGTGCACTGCATTATTTCTCCCCAACAAGATCTCTGCATTCCTAGTGTATTAAAAAAAAAAAAAAAGGCAACCAAAAGTGTTGCATTTGAGATACTACTGTAATTGAGGGAGAAATTGAGTTGAAATATCATTGAATATCACAGTTACCTTCTGAACGTAAAACTTCTCTCAGAATTCTAGTTTGTGAGTAAAAGTCTAAATTGTCTGTTTACTTGATATCACATGAAGACATTAACAGAAGCACTGCAAAAATCTCAAATAAGGAAAGCATGCTACTTATTCAAAATGTGTGAAATGTTATAACATAATTTAACACATGATTCCAAGAACAGTTGTATGATTTAGTTGCAAAAATAAGAAAACCAAAGACTAGAAAGATCCTCAAAACTAAAAGACCCCTAGGACCTTGATTTTGAGAAGGTTTTCATTGGTGACTAGTGAGAAATTGGCATTTGTCCATTTTAATGGTACTACTATCTTTTGTGTTATATTTTTTGTTTGGAATGGGAGTGAGGGGAACCCATCTATGAACATTTTGGTTGTTTCTAGGAGGCACCAAGATTTGCGTGTGTTTTTATGTTTTTGTTTGTTTTTTTTGTACAACAAATGACATCAACACCATGGCGTCTTTAGAGCAAGCCCTATTCCTGGAAACATTTAAGCTAATAGCAAAGTGGGAACCATTTTGTAGCATCCTAAGGAGGGGTCTAGTATGATGGAGGTCCCTGAACAGCTGCCACTCACTCAACTTTAATTGAGGTGGGATCCCACCAGACAGAGATAGAGCCAGAGGTTTCTATTTTTAAGTGAAAATCTGCTTTGCTTCTTGGGCATGAATGCCCAGTTCTGGTGGTAAAGAATTTTCCACAAGACTTATGGGGAAGAGACAACCAGCTATTTATATTCATGCTTTGAGCTTGAAAGAAGAAAGGAGTAGCTAGGAAAAGAGAATCAGGAAAGAAGGCAAACAATGTTTGCCTGCACCAAAAACAAGGTGATATATTACAATGTTTAGATACATTTTGTTGGAGGTCCTATGTTCTATTTTAACTTCATTCACTAGTCACCTGTGTGGTCTTAGACAAGGTCTTCTCAGTTTCTTTCAATGGAAAAAAATAGGCAGCTACGTTATAGAGTTATTAGAGGAATGTTTTGAGATGATACATAGAAAAACCTAGCAGGGTACCTGTGATTGCTCTTATTATAGTAGTCAGATCTTATAGGATCAGATTTATCCTAAGTCCTTGCCCTTTTAAGGTTAAATCCATTCCATATTTCTTTTTTGTCTTATCTGTTCACCTCAGTACACAGTTAACAGCATATTCTCTTTGGAAGCCCTCTTGGAAATCTGCTTGGATTCCCAAGTTGATGATCGGTAACTCTAAGTGGGATATTCTAAGGTTTTTGGAGTGCGTCCCTTGTGTACAGCTCCTACGGGCACCCAGGAGAGGGATTATAAATTGTGGTCCAAGATAAGTCATAAAAATGTGTATGTGTAGATTGAGTTTCGTCCTTGATCTGTGGGGCACCTACTGTGTGTTGCTACCATGCTAGGCTTTCAAGTTCAATGTGAAGGTTAAGACCTCATAATATAACCTCCTTTTCTTCAATATAATGTAAAAATAATTGCTTTATTAATGCAATTACTTTCTATTAAATTATACCTAGAGTTGAGTGTTTTGGGCTTATGGCAAATGTCAAGTCATGTTTCCCCACGGAGCTTCTATTTCATGATAAGGAGTTACACATTTTAAAGTGTCATGGGAAAATTTTAAATTAACCTAAAACATACTTGGGAACAATGATGTGAACCAACTTTAAGGTCAAAATGTCATACAAATATCTTTAAACTGTTCAGTGAGATTTCTGGAATTCCATGATCTGACCTATATCTTGATCTCTGATTTGTATCCTGCGCTGTCCAGATTCTGATGCAAGGCAAAAATCCGGGGATAGCTTGGAAGTACGCACTTCCCAAAGTCATGAATGAAACTCAGCCAGCCCCAAGAAGACACATCCACACCTGGAGTACAGTGCAGTCAGATTGCTCCGTGTCCTGTGGTGGAGGTAGTTGATTTCTTAATTCCATCCGCCAACTCTCTTCTTAAAACAGGTTCTTTCACTCCAGGCCTCTTTTCAATTGTGTGGTTTAAATAAGCAACAAAAGAACTGTCTTTTATGGGAATCATCTCTGTAAAAAGTAAATATTATTGTACTATCTGAGGATTTTACTTTGTAGAAAGAAAGCAAGTCTCACAAACTCAAGTCAACCACAACCAGGACTCAAAAGTTGTACATCAGAAACTCATGGGGGGAAATATAGAAAATGCATATTTATAAATGTAAGAAGATATACATATATATTTATATATTTTAAAATTTTTTCAGCTTACAGTTTAGTTTCTCCCTGTCCTGACTTTTCTGTTGTTATAAGCCTCCCACTGGGACTTAGAGAAGGTAGGGTCATGACAAGTGAGAACACATGAAAGGCAGGCGTAAGACAGCTCTCTGAAATGCGGCTATTGTGCCATTCCATTCCCTCAGGGGTGAGGTCAGCAAAGTCTCTCTCAGTGGGGAGATGGATTAAATCTGAGAAATAAGCCTTATAAGGAAGGAAAAACAACAGTTATCCTCTCAGCGAGTAGAAGGCAGGCATTTTATTGAGATCCAAAAACATCACATATTTGTTTGTGAGTCAGTCTTTGTCACACTTACTCCTTTGGGAAAAGGAAGGAAAGTCCATAAATAAGTCCATGAAACCACATCATGAAGGGTGGCCACTCATTCCCTCATGTTCAGAGCACCTGGTAACTGGGTCTTCTAACTATGTCCATTTTAGTTAGCTAAATGAGGCATCTTGGAACCAGAAACAGACAGAAATATAGAAAATTAAGAAACTCTTAGGCCTGTTTTTCAGGTGTTCATGCTAATTAACAAAATATGGGGAAACACTTTTTAAAAAAAAATATGCAAAGGCAATGCAGTTTTATTAATAAACATTTTAAAGGCAATATAATCTAAAGAATAAAAATAATCTCCCATGATCCTTTAATCAGAAATAGCCAATGTTAATGCTTTGGTCTATATCATGCCATTCTTTTTATTATGCAAATATAAAAATATGTGTGTTTGACATACTCAGACACGTACCGTAGGTATCATTTCGGATTTTTTTATTGTTCTAACCGAATGGAAACTATGCCATAGACATATTTTACACTCTTTTTTTACTTAGTCTTGGAGCATGAGCAGTTTTTTATGTGTCAAATATTCTTTGTGATCATTTGCAATAACTTCCTGGTATTCCAGGGAGAGCACAGTTCCTTGGGAAGGAGTGAGATGAAGTCCGTTTTCCATTTACAGGGAATAAATCCAACCAGAGGGAGGTTGCTGGAGAAGTGCATTGTGGGATTCCCTCTTGCCTTGATTTAGCAATCCCTTCACGTGACTCACAGACCGTGGTGCCTCGGTGGCATATGAGAAGAAGAGTCCAAATGATTATTTCTCCAGAAGTAAACTCTTAACATTAGGGAATCCCAGTGTGGTTTTGATTAGTGCCTCCTGAAAGCAAACCTACTTCAACCAAATCGTTATAGCAGGAGTGACTTTTCATTGCTTCTTAGATTCCATTTTAAGGAAAAGCACCATGTAAATATAAACAAACACAATTCAAAGAGGAGGCAGCATTCCGATTTGGGGAACTGACAAATACAGTTATTTTCAAAACAGTTTATGCCTCTGATGAGAAGTCCTGAAATGAGGGTTGAAAGTAAGGCAGCAGGACGCCACTAAAACAGACAAACGGAAACCCAGAGTCCTAGCTCACAGGTATGAATACATATTCAGTGAGCTCAACTTTGTATTTATGTATGCGTCATACCGTAAAAGATGCTTCATGGAAAAGCAGGATCTTAGAGTTTCCACACATAATTCACCAGTGGTTTTTCTTTGCAGAATACTTCCATCAGACGTGTGCAGTGGGAGTGAAAGTTGGTGGGATGCTTCCTTTACCAACTGTTCTATTTTCAAAAGGTTTTATGTATCACTATATGGTTCTAGAATCCACAGCAGTCTGGAAAATGAAGAAGCTACACGTTAAAATTATTAATATATGAAAACTATTATCTCGGGGAAAAATGGGATTCAAATTAGTGGCAGATTTTATCAAAAGGAGATGTTCTCACACAATACGTGGATCGTAAATAAAATATGACAACCCTGATAAATCAGAAGTTAAATGTGGAAATGAAATTGAATTGGTTACCTGTACTTTCTGCTTTGTAACTTGTGATGTCTTACTAGGTTACATAAGTATAAAGGCCATTTGCTTACGAGATCAAAATACTCAAGTCAATTCCTCATTCTGCAATGCAAGAACCAAGCCAGCAACCGAACCCAAAGTATGCAATGCTTTCTCCTGCCCTGCCTAGTAAGTCATCTGGAACTGTCTCCCTGCTTATATTTGTACTTTGTGTGCCTTTTTATTGGTATGAGATAATTAAAGCCCACTCTCGATGCTTCTGATCAAAAGTGATACAAAGATAGAATGTCCAAAAAAGTAATAGAAGAAAGAAGGTAGTTGAGGTTAAAATATATAAAACTTGAAAAACACAAATTTGCTTTAGACAGTCATTTGACTCTGACTATGCAAACCTAACCTTGGGATATAAAGGTGTCTGTTTTTGTTATTGTTGTTGTTTGTTTTTTTTAGCTGTTACATAGAGACTCTTCTGAACTAAATCAGATATTTAAATAACAGATTCCTACATTAGTTAAGTTTACATATGGTTGTGTGTTTAACTTTTATATAGTTGTCTAAGAATTTACAAATCATAATACTATGTAGACCATGAAACCTCAAATGCAAATTACACAGTAGCAAGGCACAAAATAAAAAGAAAGGGGTAGAGGCCAAGTAGTAATCCACTTCTGATGATGGTACCCCATGGGGAGCTCAGTGGGTTTGTTTTTGGATGGATTTTAGCCACACTATTGTTTGAACCTAATTTTAAGTAATCTTCCCAGCCAAACAGAGTCTTTTCTTGTGTGATTTATCTTCTGCCAAATGTACTTATATAGAATTGACAGAGTTTCTTCTAAAGCAATGTTTTGTGTTCACTAATGTTTCAGATCATCTTAATAAGCAGTGTTTGCTTTGTGGTGATGCAATTATATTGCACAATCTTTATAAAAAGATTACACATATTTTTTTTCCCTTACAAATAGTATATTTGTCATAATTGTTTGGGGTCTTAGCTATCCACCGATCCCATATGTCCAATTGGCAGCCCAGTTTTTCTCTTAGAATCTGGAACCAGCTATATCCTATACACAAAACGGAGACATAAATTTGGGGAGGGAGCTTTCATGGATTTTCCCCTTTTGCTAAGAAATATCTGCTTCTAAGAAATATGTGACCCTAAGACATCTTTACCAGACAGCATTATTGACCCTTGTGGAGTAATTTTTCCTTTAGGTGTGTGTGTGTGTGTGTGTGTACGTACGTGGAAGAATTGGGAGTATGTTTTATTTTAAGCCTCCTTCCCATCATTGGTTATCTCAGCCAAGCAAAGAAAGGGACGCCATTCCCTTTTACATCCATGAAAAGAGAAAGAGCCTAGGTCATGCCCAACTCCTAGAACTTGCCTGACGACTCCACATAGAAATGACATCGTGTGCAGTAGCAAGTGTACCCGCTGTGTAAAAGCAGAAGAGCCCCTCAGAATGACTGCCAAGTTAGGATGGGGAAATGGGCAGAATCTTTGGTTGCTTTCCTTTCTTCTCCACCTTGTTATTTATATCTCATTATTTCCTGTTGGAATAATGGGGACTTGCAGGAACTATTCTTCCCTCGGGATATATTAGAGATAAGATTTTGACTCAGACTATTGGAACTAGAAGGACAAAGGAATTAATCTGATCTAACTCCATTAGTTCCCGATGTAGCAGTCATGTCATATGCACTTACTGTATGCCAGCTCTGAGCTGAGGACTGGGGTTTGGAGATGAATGATTTGTGTCGTCAGTGAACGCGCAACCAAATGGAAGAGTTGGCTGTGTAAGGAGATAATTGCGAAGCGGTGAGATACATGCTGAAAAATGTCATATAAAAAAAAAGCAGTAAGGGAAACATGGAGTTGGGGCTCGGAGGGAGGGATTGGTTGGGGAATGAGGCGAGGTGGAAAGTGAGCCTGACACCCAAATGTGGAGAACCATACATGTCATGTAAAACATCTATTTGTGTTATGCTTTTTCTAGTACTTTTACAAAATTATCATCTTTGACACATAAAGCAAGGAAACATGCATTTGGTAGATGAAATATCATCTTCATAGGCAGATGTTGAAAGTAATAGCATAATATGTTTTGTTTATATCTTATAAATACAAATAATTGTACAAACATAAGGAATTATTTTATTTAGATACCTTTCTTTAAATAAGATAATATGGATTATGCAATGTTGTGAAACACATGAAATCCTTGAACCCATGTGCTAAATTCTCTAGACTAAAGGCCTTTAATTTCACATGTCAGGCTTGTGGAGGAAACCAGAGAAAAATTTATATGACTAGGAAAGGTAACAGAAATGGAAAGCTATAACAAAAAACTTTTGTGATATTTCTTAAAATTATACTTAGAATGTAAAAACAGCCTGAGTTTTAAATATTGTTGCTGTGACTCACTATGTTGTCATATCTGTTTTGTTTTTTTTTAATGCTAAGCCTTCAAATCATAGAATTTCAATGAATCCAAAGTAGTCGTTGAAAAGGATTAATAGTTTCAATCAGTTGATTACTCTTCAAATATAAATCAAGTCTCAGACTGCTGCAAAAATAGTGGTCGGTTCAGCCATCTTTAAATAAAGAACGCAGGTTATATCTCTAATCCATCAGTAAATTTTAAGACTAACCAGAATAGTTGGGGGAACTGCCTACTTAAAAATATCCTCTGTGAGACCCTCTCTGAATGCGCCCCTCTCTTGCATGGATATGTGTACACACACACACACACCCTCATTGATCATTCATTAGTCTCATTATTGCAGTTTGTATTAACTTTTATTGTGGCCATTATCAGAAAGTATTGTCTTTATTGGTTCACATATCTGCCTCTTCACTATATTATAGGCTCCTGAATGGAAAGAACATCGCCTCAATCATTTTTCCAACCCTAACACGTAGGAGAATCCCAAAGTTAGCCCAGTCAGTTTGGCTGAATGCATGAATTGCCCAGCTTTCCAAATGGCACATGTTTCTTCCCCAGCAGAGACGGCAGGGATATGTTTTTCCCCAGGACTGTGTGATGACTATGACTCCCTATCAGTGGACCTTACTAGTGTAGGCTTCAAAATCTTTAAAAGAATAATTAATATGATTCACCTTCATTGGTTCTAAAATTGATCTAAGGCTTTCTTTCATCAGGTGATTAATTTTTTGCAGTAACTGCTTTGGATGTGATGACCCAAAGTCTCACTGGAAGTAATTTTGTTTTTCATTGACAGTTGGAAACCAGGTGAATGGAGTGTATGCAGCAGGCCATGTGCGAGGGGCCAGCAGAGCCGGAAAGTCCAGTGTGTCCAGAAGAAGCCCTTTCAAAAGGAGGCGGCCGTGCTGCACTCCCTCTGCCCAGTGAGCACACCCACTCAAGTTCAAGTCTGCAACAGCCATGCCTGCCCTCCAGAGTGGAGTGCCGGGCCCTGGTCTCAGGTAACTAAAAAAGACTTGTTGGTCCTGTTCCCCGCCAAAATATAGGTGGTATCTTGGTTTTCCAAGAGACTCTCAGCTGTACACACCTTCGTGGAAATCACGCTGAGCTAATGTAACAGGGCATTTTAATTTGCCTTAGTGATTCTTATGCAACCTGCAGTTGGGGAACCCTTAGAAGTCCAGAAATTAGAGTGTGGGGGCCATTTAGGCTACACTGGGGAGCAGAGCTAGACAGGATTTGAGTGGCAGAGGACTGGCAGGAAAATTGGCTACTGAATTCTCCAAAGCTAGTAGAAAATACAAAGAATGAGGCATAAAAAGGATATTTAACTCTTGCTACAATGAAAGAGGTGGGGTTAAAATAATACAGAGAGGAGGTGGATATAAAGTTTACTATTGTCACAAACTCCCGGTGAAAGGTACAAAGTTAGGAAGTTGGAAGAGGCCTAGAACTACCTGTCATTCACTACTCGGAGGTTCTCAAATGGGGGCATTTGGCAATGTCAGGAGACATTTTTGATTATCACAATGGGGGGGTGAGCACTACTGGCATCTAGTTGATAGAGATAAAAGCCCTGCGCACAGGACACTCCCCAACACAAGGATTACCTGGTCCATATTGTGCTGAGGGGGAGAACTCTTCTCTGCAGTCGTCCGCCTCTGCTGAACCACAGATGGTGAGACAATTCTAGGGAATAATGGAAAAACAGAGGGGTTTCATCGCCCGAACTCTGAGGCCAGGTAGCAGCCCCTGACCACATTTCTGCCATGTTGTCCTTTCGGGCACATTATATTGTGGAGGGGGCTGATTTCTGATTAAGTTTAGCAGTGCACTCCCATACCCCTAACAGAGGTCAGAATAATATTTTTTTTTTAAATGATAGGATATTACAGATTTTTTTTTTTTTTAATGTTAGGACCATGTCTGTTAGGGGAATAAGGAGCTGAAAGCAGGGAAGACTATCTCCCAGCATGTTTAGGTGTCCTTTTAAAGTGAGGGAACATGTTCATTTATCACAGAAGGTAAATGTAAGTAGTACATCGTGTTGAGTCTGGTTTCTTTCTTTGCAATTAGGAGTTACAAATCACAAAAGAATTCAAAGACTGCTGTAGCCAAATATGTATGATGGGCATGGATTAAAGAAATGGGGGAATGGGGAGTTTCTTATAAAAAGGAGCTTTTTAATTCATGAAATTTACCCCCAATTTCACGTGAAATTATTTTTGAGAGAGTATTTCTCTTTTTAAGTTTTATTTTTTGACTACTAAAACCAAATGTGTCTCTTTAAGAACTTGAAAATCGTTTGAAACTAGCATGCAAATGGCATTACTATTATTATTATTTCCATCTCCAGTGTTCCAAGACTTGTGGGCGAGGGGTGAGGAAACGTGAAATACTGTGTAAAAGTGCGGCCACGGCAGAGGGCCTCCCCGAGAACCTGTGCTCCAGCAGCCCCAGACCAGAGTCCCAGGAGGGCTGTGTCCTAGGACGGTGCCCAAAAAACAACCGGCTACAGTGGGTCGTCTCTTCATGGAGTGAGGTATGAGTTTAGAGGTAATGCTGGGTTTGGGTGGTGGTTTAACACTCGGCTGACCCACCAGCATCCAGATGCTCAAAGCTTCTTTCTGTTCCACACACATATACCAGGTACATTCTACTTATTTATGCTTCCCTCCTGAGTTCTTCATCAAATATTGATAAAGCACCCATCGCACTGATTGGGCAGGGGAGGTAGAAAACTTCACATAGCAATGGTATAGACACATAGGTAGGGTGTGTGGAGTGCTATGGTGGGGCTCTTTATTTCCATGGGAGAGCTTGAGGCCCACCCAGCCTGACATCAGGGCGAATCCTTGTCAGAAGAGACCTTCCAGGAAGTGTGAGCCTGAAGGATGAGCAGGAATCTGGCAAAGGTGGGGCTGCAGAAAGGTTGGTCCAGAAGAGAGGGTGCGCCGTGTATCAGCGAGAGAATATAACACACTCAGTAAGAATGGAACACAGGTGTGCTGGAGCTGGAACCTCCATCAAGAACAGGTCATGAGGGCCTCGGGGAACAGACTAGAAATAGTCTGTTTTAAAATACTTCAAAACAAGTTTTCTCACACTGATTTCATCCTTCTCTCCCTCTCTCTTTCTTTTTTTTTTTTTCTGCCCTAACTCAACATCTCAATCAAGAGAGAGGCAGGGTAAATAGAAAGGACAGTCAGCTGTCTCTGATCCTTATCTCTGTGTCCTGCCTCCTTGGCACAGACTCCCAGCCTCTTAGAGAGGACTTAGGTAGACCTGGACCCACAGCTGTTGGACCCCAAACTGGATATCCAAATCACCACCACACAGACCCTGATCCCGTCCTCCGCCGTCTCATCTTCCTCTGGGCTTTGCCTCACTCACATCTGTGTGACGTCTCAGGTCCTGCTGGCCAGTGCCTCGTTTTTTCTTACGGTGCTGAGGAGCTCTGGGACTTGGGGAAAGTGACTCAAATTCTCAGGCCTTGGGTCTTTTAACGTATAACATGATGAACTTGGTGCCATTTTTAGGATCCTTGCACGTGTGTGGTTGACCTGCCATCATCCCATCCCTTTAATTTCACCTGGATGGTACGTCCTGAGGTTGGAATCCATCTGCTCAGCAGACTTGACTGTGGAGCTCTGCACACTTACGCCTGCTTTCTTGGCTCCTAGTGTTCCGCGACCTGTGGTTTGGGTGTGAGGAAGAGGGAAATGACATGCAGCGAGAAGGCCTCCCAGGGAAAGCTGATCACTTTCCCAGAGCGAAGATGCCGCAATATTAAGAAACCAAACCTGGACTTGGAAGACGCCTGCAACCGAGGGGCCTGTCCAGCCCGTCCTGTGTACACTGTGGCAGCTGGATGGTACTCATCGCCATGGCAACAGGTGAGCACACAGATTTATGAGGTCTAAGTGAGATTCAAGAAAAGGAGGCCGTCCACCCAGGGTTGCTGTTAGAGACCTATCCAAATGTAAAGAACAAAGGGCTTCAGTTCTCGGCCATCTCCACCTGTGTGGCCCTGGGCAGGTTACATAATCTGCGAGCCTCAATTTTCACACCAAAACGTTGAGATGATGCTATCTTGCAGGTTTTTTCATGAGTAAATAAGGTAATATAAAACACTTAGTATCTGCCTTGTCACATAGTGCTAATGTTTGCTGCTCCTATTAAAACCTTCACTAGAGTTTTCTGTGTTTTAGAAATGCTGCTCACAGTCTCGACGCATTTGGTTCTGTTGTGTTTCTGAGTAATATAATAATAGCTGACATCTGTCAGACCATTGCTGGACACCGTGCTGAGAACTTTCCAGGCATTCTCCATTCTCACTTCCTCCTGGAAGCATTCTTGTCCCCGTCGTGTGGGTACGGCAGGGAAAGCTCAGAGTTAGGCAGTGGAGCCACGGATACTCAGCTTTTTCAGCTCCTCAGATACTAGTGGCATCTTTTTCTCAGAAGACTTAGATGAAGTTTGGGTCACATTGGTTTGATTCTGACTGTAGGGTTTGTCTGTGATGCTAAGTCTAAGAGAACAATCTGTCCTCAGGAATCCAAAGCTGTGTTTTGGTCCTTGCAGCCTTCTGACTAAAGAGCTATATTGCATCGCTCTTCAAAGAACGTGCTGCCTCCACTTCACCATGAAATACAGGGGCGGGGGTGTGCGAGCACAAGTGTGCGTTTCTGTACGTGCATGTGTGTATGTGTTTATAGGTACATATATGCATGCATGTATACACGTGTATATGTATTTGTAAGTACACATACATGTACTATACCAGGGGTGCCAAAGAAATGTACACATTATAGAGATGTTATCTATGTATTACTTTTGGAAGTTAAATTGAATTCCAGTAGCAATGTGTATATGACATTTATTCAAAAGATGTCATAATCAAATGCTGGCGTCATTCATTGTATTATAATTTTAATACAGTTTTTTCCTTTCTTAAAATGTGTGTACATTTTTTGGCACCCTCATATACATACACATATATATACACACATATGTATACATACACACATGTGTGTATGTATACAGTTGAACCTTGAACAACATGGGTTTCACTTGCATAGGTCCACATATACATGGTTTTCTTTCAATAAATACTGTAACGTATTTTCCTCATGATTTTCTTAACATTTTTTTCTCTGGCTTTTATCCTAAGAATACAGTATAGCACACATAGTAGGTTGGTGCCAAAGTAATTGCGGTTTTTGCAATTAATTGAAATATTTTAAATAAATACAATTTAATAAAAATTAGATATAAATATAAAATTATTTTAAATTTAAATTATTTAAATAAATTTTAAAAATAAATGATTTAGGTTATTTTAAACTGCAGTTACTTTTGCACCAACCTAATAGAACATACAAAAATATGTTTTAATTGGCTATGTTATCAGTAAGGCAATAGTAGGCTAGTAGTGAAGTTTGGTGGAGTCAAAATTATATGTGGATTTTCAACCGCACAGGGTTCGGCACCCCTAAGCCGTGTTGTTCAAGGGTCAACTGAATATGTGTGCCTTTGGGAGGATCTGGGAAGTAAAACATGGAGGAAAGGAAAAGAAATTAGCATGAGTTTCTCTCTCTAAAGGACTAGGCCCTGTCCTAGGTGCTATACCTAGTGCTATGGATTTTTTCGCGAAATTTTTATCATTATTTCACACATTTAATAGATTTGGAATTTAATTCTTGTAAGACTAGTTAGATCAGTAAACAAACGTCAGCATGCCCAATGAGCTCGCCTGCCTGTTTGTAGGTAAGGTTTTATCAGGACACAGCCTTGCTCATCTATTCATGTGTTTGTCCAGGCTACACAGGCAGACTTGGATACTTGCAAGAAAGACCTTATGGCCCACAGAGCCTACAATATACTTTACGGGAAAAGTTTGCCAGGTCGTGCTTTGCTAACAATCATACAGCTATATTTGAATTGTAGGCTAATTCTAAAACTCATACTTTTTCCACCTGAATGTACTTCTTTTCCATTCCAAATACCAGTTGTCCAAGAGGAGGTCTTCATCTGTCTGTAATAAAAGAAAAGCAAGCATAATTAGTAAATTTTTCAGGCAAACCAAAACATCAGTTTAAACAAGAAAATAACCGGGAAAAAGACGGCCCTTTATTCTTTGGTTAGGAAATATTTTTTTCCAGACACACATGAAAATTTAAGAAAGTTAGCAGTCCTTGTTAGTTATCTATGTTTTTGAAACAAAATTCTAATTGAACAGTAAAATCACTGACTTCTCGGAAGCACCATGTCTACCATGCTAACCCAGAATTTGGCTGAGCACCGACAGCATAATTCCAAAGCTGCCCCAGTGTATCATTTCTGTCCTCATTTTGAACTGTCCCCTCCACTAGTGCATCTGCAGAGATTATTTGGAATTCTTTAAATACTGTGATTAATTGCCTAGATGTGTCTGTATTTGTTTCTGCATTCTTATAGCAACTTCTGCATTTCTGGAAGCTCTCTTCTTTGAGTCACTTTAACTGGGAGACACACACTGTTGGGTGAGAAAGCACTAGCCTAAGGTTCTGCTAATCTGATCAAATGGCTCCCACATGTTAGAAGGGATTCTGGATTGTGAGTACATGGATCTGACTCGAGATGACCCCATTTTATCAGCAGGCGTCTTGGTAATATCCTAAAGCATGGAGACGCCTTCTCTTTGATATCACTGACATTCCGGCTGAATGTTCCTGACTCCTTCCTCTCCTTCCTCTTCAGTGCACAGTGACCTGTGGAGGAGGGGTTCAGACCCGATCGGTCCACTGTGGTCAGCAGGGCCGACCCTCCTCAAATTGTCTGCTCCAACAGAAACCTCCAGTGCTACGAGCCTGTAATACAAACTTTTGTCCAGCCCCTGACAAGAGAGGTAAGAAAGACCCTACCTTCCAGTCAATTCTACTAGTAGTCTTCAGAGAATTTTTCAAAAACCCACCCTATTTGGTTGTGTAGCTTGTATATTACACACCTCAAGGAGGTGCTATTCGCAGCACATTCTGTGTGAACAGTGCTTCTTGGAGCTGAGAAAGCCACAAATCAAGGCAGTGTCCGCTCAAAATGATCTTGTACGCAAAGAACATTTAATTCTATGATAAGGCTTTTTAGTCATTGATTCTTACTTTGAAAGGGGGGAAATGGTAATCTTGCAAGTCCATTTTTCTAAACTAAATTTTAGTTAAACAAATAAAAAGGTAAGCATTGTGTGCCAGAGAGTGGGAATGCAAAAGTGAACAAGAATTGCCCTTGTGGAGCTCACATTTTAATTGAGAAGTTAGATCAATTACAGTCAATTACAGGGACTATGTATTATCCTAGGACGAGAGCTTAAATGTTTCCTTAGTTCAGATCAGTTCAAATGAAGTGCAGTGAGGGAAAATGGGAAATTCAGTTATTTGAGTGAACTATGCCATTCCTTACTAGTGCAACTTATTTTAAAGTAATCTTACAAACACCATGAGATATTTTTTCAGCCTAATTAAAGAAACGTTTTTCTATCATGTACCTGCTGAGTTTTCGTTCCATCTAATCGCAGTTTTTCTAAGACTGCCCAATCTCTTACCCTACGCTTTCTAATTGGTGTTTAATCAGATTCAGAACTGTTACTCACTTCATCTCCCCTGTCCATTTCACTTCCCATCTCAATCTAGAATCTACTTCTTATATAGCCTTGGTTCTGGGCATCACTTTTCCTTCCTCTACTTTCTCTATGTTATTTGAGGCTCGCACAAGACCAGAAGACCAGTAATATAGCAGTTGCTCAGAACCAGACCACCTCTAGGCAATAGTGGAATCTTACAGACCTGCAGTCTTTTTCAACAGAAAGCTTATGGGGAAAGAAACATACATTTTGAGCAAGTGGTCTGGGCAAACATGACCAGGTCCTCCTTTCTTCATTAGCAATGATTTCGAATTTCCACCCTTTAGTCAAGTGGCCCCAGACATACCCACACATACAAAGACTGTGGGAAGGAGATCCTGGGGCCTTGTCGGCCATTTTAAGAACTACCTTTTATTCTGAGTGGCTGGGCGCGTTTGGGACAGAGGCAAGACATGGCTTATGTTTTCAAAGGATCACTGGGGCCATGAGGGGATGGGATATGTGTGTAAAAGGGAATTTTAGGCAGAAGAACCAAGGCTCCAAGCAGGAACTGTAGGCAGTTCTGAATCACAGAAAAATAGGCTACAAATTGAGAGCAGTAGGAGAGCTTTGCATGCCGTGACCCAAAGTTCTTGCAAAGCTCTCCTACTGCTCAGTGGAGAGCCACTGAGGACGAATTCAGAAGGAACATGAGTGGGTACCCGTGAGCAATGTATGGTTTTGGGTGAGATGAAGGTAAAGGAAACTTAAGGTTTGCATAGAGGAGGGGAAAACCACCCCAACTGGGAATCAAAACATTTATTCACGTTTAGGGTGGATCCTAAATATTTTTGAAGTAAAAAAATCCTTGGCAATCTAATGAAATGACTGGGCCCTAACTTTCCAAACCTGTGTTTATGTTTACATAAAGAACATCTTACTTACAATTTCATGCACATTCTGTATCTCATGAGGCCCTTCTGGGTAAGAATCCCTGACGTGTAGTGTCCTGCTTCCCATCGATAATCAAATCCGTTATCCTATTTAAACAATGCAAGAAGTTAGAAAGGACTGGTATCCTATTTAAACAGTGCAAGAAGTTAGAAAGGACTGGTGTTGACTTCAATCCACTTAGTTGCAAATTGGCTCTGAGATTTATTTAAACCTTCACAGTGTTGGCAGCCTGGCCTCCAATCCAGGTCTCCCAACTCTCAACCTGGTAGGCTCTTCCTCCCCAAAGTAACTTGTGTGCACCAGTGGCAGCACCCCGCATGCTTGTTAGAAATATAGCATCCAGGCCCTCACCACAGACCTCCTGAATGAGAACCAGTGATGTCACAAGATCCTCAGGGGATTCTGAATGTTGTGCTATTCTAGGTGTGTCCCTTGGCTACTTGGGGTTAGAAGCAAACATTAATCTCTAGCTAGATAGGAGTTTTTCCTTAAAATCCACTTTTCCCCCACCTGTTTAAATTGTGCTAATGGTCATTAGTCCCTTTTGGTGTCCTAATCCTGCTTTCCCCACTCTCGTGCTAAAATCCTAATGGCTAATGAAGAGACACTCAGAGGCAGACAAGTAGAGCTATAGGCTCTCCCCTTGGGATAAGAGGTTGCGCCTTTTCCTAGCATGCTAAATATGTTGTCTCCTTTTAGAGGACCCATCCTGTGTGGATTTCTTCAGCTGGTGTCATCTAGTTCCTCAACACGGTGTCTGCAACCACAAATTTTACGGTAAACAGTGCTGCAAGTCATGCACAAGGAAGAGCTGATCCCTGCCCGCTCCTTAGGGCCAGGGTCTTACCTTTCAACGTCTGGAGATACCAGCAGCTCCCAAGTGGTTTATAGTGTTTGAGGAGCCGGCTCTGAGGAACAGACAGGCTTCTGATTCAGTTCCCCAAAGCACATGGTACTCTGAAGCACTTGAAAATGGGAAGCGACGACAAATCTGACTTGTAAAGAAACAAACAAAACAATGTCAATTTGCACTGTTACACTAAAGAAGTGATGAATCACACTGAGATACATCAACTTTGGGACAGATTCCCTCTTTGACTTTGAAAGGGCTCCATGGCAAAGACATCTGTTTGGATAAGGTCCTTTAAGACTTCAGGTCACAGACAGTTGGAGAATCAAATACAGATGGAACACTGACTTGGAGCTCACAGTTTGCACCCCAAACCAGGAGTTATACAGAAGCCAAATGGTGCTCACAATTGTGCTTGCTGCTGGACTAGCAAGCTTCATGTTATGTCTATTTAGTGTGCGTGTGTTGTTTTTATTATTTTGTTTAAGGTATATTCTGCTTATAGAAAGTCTCCAAGACTAAAATTCACAACTTGAAAAGTATTCCAAGGAATAGTCTGTAAACAGGGCAACATGGACTACTTAAGATCTCCATTTAATTAAAATTCACACTCTGGAGACAAAAAAAAAAGCTCATAAGAAAGGCAAATATTGATGCCCTACACATTATATCAACCTCATAACTTTTGGTGCTAGCTGAACAAGTAGACAGGATCCTCGAGTCTGCTCTTTGGGAATTGGAATGAGTGAGATGTCCATTTCTGATAAAAACCTAAAAGGAGTTAAATAGCAAAATCGCAGTGTGTTGAAGGAAAGGAGACCATCATTTGTAATGCTCCCTACATATTATCAGAGCTGCTTGGAAAATTAAAGACCACTTGTGGTTGTTTCCTACCAACTGACATGTTTAAATTTGCCCTAGGATTTAGTTAACAAGAAAAAAAGTCATAGTGGCAATAGAAAAATCCATCTGTCTTCCTGCTATGTTAATATTAATAAATCATAATATGCCAAGACCCTTCAATGAATAAGAGTATTTTACAATCTTCCAGATGATATTTTCAGTCTTCAAAAGCCAGTTGTTGGTTGGCACTAAGGAGCTTAAAATTGTCCTCAATTGGAAAAACATCACACTATTTTGCCAAAACCAAAGTAACTTACAAGACTGTGTCCTTCTGTAATTTTTTGAGATGCGGTTTATAAAATACATATTTATATAATTCTACTCTATTCCTCAACTTCTTTGATGAAAGTAACCCAATTTTACTGCTTTAAAAAGTCTCAATTCAAACAGGGATTTGCCAGCTCAGCACAACCAACTACATAGTGGTTTGTTAAATTTAGAGTATCCTTTGTTCCCATTGTAATTAAAATCATGTATTCTGGAGTCTCAGAGAAATCATTAGAATGTTCCCTCAACCTACTTGTTTTGGCCTAGAGTAGTGGTCATTTTATCATCCGAAAAAAAGTTCCACATCATCACCCCTTGCCCTCTGAAAAATTGCAAGTTATTTGTACTTTATATAATTATCATTTTATTATTTTATGGAAAAATTAATTTATTAATTAATAGCCTATTATGTGTTCTCACTTGCTTCTCTGAGTGATATTAATTCTGAGGAAAAGTGTTGAATAAAACCATGAGCTATAGAGAAAAGTCAAAATATATGTAATATTTAATTATTTTATAAGTTTTATAATAAAGTGTTCTGTTTCTTTATCTTTGAAATTTGTTAAGTTCTTGAATAAATTAGAATTCTGTCAGTTATTTCCAAAGTTATTAAACTGTATAAATGTTGATTAAGAATCTCAGAGTAATTTCTCAATGAAAAATTGAAAAAAGTTGTGGGGGAAAGACATTAATGATTTTTCTTATTTGTGTATGAGAAAATCAGAAACCATCAAATACTAGGATGAAATAGATGTCATATTTACCATCTTATGAGGGTACTGAATTTTTTTTTCTACTCTAATCATCATATAAACATTTATTTATGGAAATCGTCCAAGTTAGTGAGATAAACCTAGCATAAATGTATTTAGCTTTTTTTTTCTATTTGAAAGTCATTCTGTAAAACTATTTTGCAGGGAGGAAGAAAAAACTAAATAAGAGCCCAGAAATAAACCCACCGCTAGATGGTCAATTAATCTATGACAAAGCATGCAAGAATATACAACGGGGTAAAGATAGCCTCTACAATAAATGGTGTTGGGAAAACTTGGCAGGCACATGCAAAAATATAAAACTAGACCAGACCACTTTCTTATACCATATATAAGTATAAACTTAAAATGGATTAAAAACTTAAATGTAAGATCCGAAACCATAAAACTTCCTGAAGAAAACAGGCAGTATCTCTTTGACATCACTTTTAACAATATTTTTTGGATCTATCTCCTTGGCAAGGAAAACAAAAGAAAAAATAAACAAATGGGACTACATCAAACTAAAAGGTTTTTGCACAGTGCAGGAAACCAACAAAATGAAAAGACAACCTACTGAATGGGAGAAGATATTTATTTGCCAATGATATTGAATAAGGGATTAATATCCAAAATATATATGAAACTCATACAACTTAATATCAAAAAGAAACAATCTGATCAAAAAATGGGGCAGAGGACCTAAACAGATATTTCTCCAAAGAAGAAATATCTTCTTTGGATGGCCAATAGACATATGAAAAGATGCTCAGCATCACTAATCATCAGGGAAATGCAAATCAAAACCACCATGAGATATCACCTCACACCTGTCAAAATGGCTAGCATAAATAAATGAAGTGTTGGCGAGGATGTGAAGAAAAGGAAACACTTATGCACTGTTGGTGGGATTGTAAATTAGTGCAGCCACTAACAGTATGGAGGTTCCTAAAAACTTAAAAAATAGAACTACGATAAGACCCAGTATTCCACTTCGGGGTATCTATCTTAAGAAACCCAAAACAATTTGAAAAGATATATGCACCCCTACATTTATTGTGACATTGGTTACGACAGCCAAGATATGGAAACAATATCAGTAACCATTGATAAACAAATGGATAAAGAAGATGTACTACCATACTCATATACACAATGGAATATTACTCAGCCATAAAAAGAAAAAAATGAAATCTTGCCATTGGGACAACATGAATGGACCTAGAGGGTATTGTGCTAAGTGAAATAAGATAGACAAATAAAGACAAATACTATATGATGTCACTTACATGTGGAAGCTAAAAAACAAAAGAAATGAACAAACGAAACAGACACAAACTCACAGATACAGAGAACAAATTGATGGTTACCAGTTGGTTGGGGGGTTGGGAAGATGGGTGAAAAGTGGAAGGAATAAAGAAGTACAAATGGGCAGTCATAAAAATAGTCACAGGGATGTAAAGTACAGCATAGGGAACGTAGTTAATAATATTGTAATACCTATGTGTGGTGTCAGATGGGTACTAGGCTTATGGGGATGATCACTTCATAAGTTTCCCCGAAAATAAGACCTAGCCAGGCCATCAGGTCTAATGTGTCTTTTGGAGCAAAAATTAATATGAGACCCAGTCCTATTTTACTATAATATAAGACCAAGTATATAATTATAATATAATGTAATGTAATATAACATAACATAATATAATACAATATCGAGTCTTCTATTAATTTTTGCTCCAAAAGACACATTAGAGCTGATGGCTTGGCTAGGTCTTACTTTCTGGGAAACACGGTATTGGGCTGGTGCACAAGTAATTGCGGTTTAAATGGTTAAAAATAACTGCAAAAACCGCAATACTTTTGCACCAACCTAATACATGTCTAATCACTGCCGTACACCTGAAACTAATATAATACTGTATGTCAACTGTAATTGGAAAATAAAAAGAAATATTTTTGTAAAAGATGAAGAATAGGAAACTAGAAAATATAAAGAAACTTTGCAAATGTTCTCTTGGTTAGTTTCCCTCAGATCAGAGCTAAGGGAAAGGCCTTGGGATGTGATTGGAGATAAAAGCTAAAAGCTAGGGTAACAACCTCAAAAGAAACAATCTCAAACCAAAACAAAGAAACAAAAAGACCTAGAGCTTTATTTACAAGTTATAATTCTAAAAGGTGGGCTCTGCCCCAGTTTAGTTGTAGTGAATTGGTTTCACCAGAATTTAGTACTCCACAATCGTACATAATTGTACCAAGTTCAGGATCATTCTGGGCTATGATTATAAACTTTATATATGATCCTTTTCATTAAATAACTATTAGATCAAATCTTTGTGCAATCATCAGTTTCCTTCCCTAACAAACATTCAAATTCTTAAAAAAAAAAAAAAAAAAAAAAAAAAAAAAAAACTAAATTAAAAAGCAATTTACTCAGGTTTTCCAAATTTTAAATCATCATACCAGTGGAGAATAAAAACTATCTGGGCAAATCAAGTCCAATTGACCTGAATATACAGTAATTTCCCCTGCATGTGTGATTACATATATATAATATGTGGATGATTTATACATATGTATTTTTAATTAAGAGGATTTTTATATGAATTGTTGCTATCTGGCAAACAAAAGAAATTACGGTTAAGAATTAAAAATGGAATAGATGGCAAAATAGATGACATTAAAGAGAAGGTGTCTTTTACCTTTTGGTAATAAAATACTATTAATAAAACTAAGCATATGTTAGTATTTAATGTATACCGGGTACTATGCTAATAATCCCTTTATATATGTTATCTCATTTAATCGTCACAACAGCCTTGTTAGGAATATACAGTTATCTTACCATTGCAGGTGAGGACTCTGGATTCAGAGATCCTGTATTTGGCCCAAGGGCACATGGTCATTGAGTGATGGACCAGGATTCAAATCCAGGTAATTATTCTCTTGGCACTGTGCTGCGTTACCCTGGGAGAGATGACTTAAAAAGGACATCTAGGCCTTAGAATTCTATTACAGCCCCTGAGACGCATGTGAAAAGGATTTGGTCATAAATGAGTTAACAATGGAGAATTATGGACAGAGCTGGGATGATTTAAGATGCAGAATTGGGAACGGGAGGTAATAAATTCCCACTTAGCCTGTGCTTTCAACAAATGCTACTTAAAGACTTGCTGAATAACTAAGTATTCGTCATATCTTTATCCTCTAATAATTTCTGCTCTCTGGAATGATAGTGTTTCCTGGGCAATAGAACCTGAGAGTCTGAAGCCTACAATGTCAAGTCCATTCGGATGGAGAGAACACAAGCAAGAGAGTGAAGAACAGTGCTCTTGGCATGGATTCTATATGCTAACTGAAAGGAAGGGTGATCTCACAGCAGCGTGTATCATGTAATAAATGCTTTAGGGAATGAATAGCATAGGACCCAGTAGTGCTAAATGCAATGTAGAAAAAGGTCATTTACTTATTATGTTCTATAGGGTTTATTTTAGAAACTAAAAATACCGGGGGTGCCAAAAATGTATACAAGTGGACACTTTGGTCACCGTTGCTCAAGCAGTAGTGCACCGTAATCAGAAGTGTCTGGACACTGATGGTAACCACGTTGAGTACCTCTTGTAATTGCAGAAGTCAAACGTGACTTGTATTTATCTTTTGTTATCAGTATATATTATCATAATTTTAATAGTTTTTTCCTTTCTTAAAATGGGTATCCATGTTTTTGGCACCCTCTGTACATACAGTAAGTCCTCACTTAATATCATCAGTAGGTTCTGCAACATTAAGCAAAACAATGAATGATGAAACCAGTTTTGCCACAGGCTAATTGATATAGACAAGAGTTAAGTTCCTACAGCTTCTCATCAACAGCATAACAAAATGACATTGACCGAAGCTATGTTATTTGAGGACCCGCTATGTACAGATTTCATGTTTTGTTTGCCTTACCTGGTCTTCCCAGAACATCTTAAGTCCTTAAACACCTCTGAGGGCTCCACCGACGCTCAGGATTTTCACACTGGAAGTAACTTTTCATCGGTCAGCCCTGGGTCTAAGTCACTGTAGCTTCCTCGTCCAGGGAGGACCAGGGGGAGAAGTGAGTCTTGAACTGCTGTCGTTCATTTGAGTTTCTATCATCTTGAGTTTCCCTATGAACACAAAACACCTCTACTAAATATTTATTTGTTTAAGTAAAAAAAGATTTGATCTAATAAAATGTTGCTTCAAATGAAAATGGATAGCTTCTTTAAATGGAAAATCTGTATTATTATGCCATAAATAGAAGATAGCTATAAAAGTAAGTCCACTAAATAATATTAACCTTTACATTGTTAATGTTAATTAAAAATATAGTCACTATAATTGGTTTATAGAACTCATACTGAAAAGAAAATCCTCAAATAAGTGAACTGTGCATACATAGTTCCTCAGAAATGTTCAGTTCAGCAGCTAAGGATAAAGATGGAATTTTCTGTTGATAAGATTGTTTTTATCTTGAATCCCCATTCGCATGTGTACATAGAAAAGGCAAATTATTAGATTGGGGCAAAAGTAATTGTGGTTTTTGCAATTATTTTTAACCTTTTAAACCACAATTACTTTTGCACCAACCTAATACATCCATTTATCTGTACCTTTGCTGATAGAGTTAGACATTGAGAATCACGATATAAGTGACTTTTGTTCAACAAGTTTTGTGTAGACAAGCCACCAGGAGCAATATCCAGAATCTGTTTTTCTGAATGTGTCCAGTTGCCCGTTTTCTGTAAAGTAATGGCAAGTTGCCTCACCCGTGCACACACCTGTGAAGAGATACTTGCAAGGGATTTCTAAGTGTTTTCCTGACCTGTTTTTAGTGAGGGTCATAGTCACATCATTTGAGAACAAAAAGTAATTTATATGATTGTTGGTTGATTTAATGGACAATTGAGGTTCCAGGAGTATTTAGCATCCTAACTGGGTTGGAAAAGAGGCACCAATGTCTAGGAAAAGGAAATCCTTTGGCCATCTCTCCCTAACCTGTTCCTCTCTATTCCTCTTCTTCCCTATACTGCCTTGGCCATCCCACAGTCTGCCTCTGCCCCGTACAGGTTGGGAGATCCCTGACGTTACCTGGTGTTGCACAGCAATGCCCAACCACACCACATGTTGGGAAACACTACTCTCAATGAGCACCTGGTACCCTTAACCCCCTACCTCCGTGGCTAACAGATCCTAAAGTTGGTGTGCAGTACAACCAGTGGCATTTTCGCTGTGATATGTTAACAATCAGAGCCCTTGGAGGAGATGGCCTTTGAAAGTGAACCAGGGCCAGGGGCTGTTCCTGCTCAAGACAAGGCCCAGACACGTTTCTCTCCGACTCCCTCCTCTCTCTTCTTTTATGTGACTGGCGCACAGGAAGGCTGGGGCAGCCCCCTCTTGGCAGAAGGCCTAGCCAGCTCTACTGTTCTTGAAGACTTTCATTCCATGTACTGTGGGGTTGAGTATCTCCCCTTTCCTGGAAAGAGGGTCCTCTCCCTTTGAAAGCAAGTTGGATCTAGAAAAAGGCTCTGGATAATAGTTTCTAAATAATTAGCAACATCACAGTCACCTAAGAATAGTTTACATAAACTTCCCAGGCCCCATTCCAGAAATTTAATTAATTATGCCTGGGGTAGGGCTTGGGAATTTATATTTTAAAAGGCATTCAAGTTTCTCAAGGAAGAGCTAGTTTGGGAATCACTGCTCTAGGGCAAATAAAGAAGAGCCTTGGGTCTGCCTGCCTTGTGTAGGCAGAGGGGTTCACTTAGCACCATGCCCTCTGGTGTAGCTCTGCAGGGGTCTGGGCCAAGCTTCACTAACAATGAAGGGGGACCTATTCTCATCCTCTGCATATAGGTTTCACCTGGCCGACTCTTGAAGCAGTAAATAATGTGTCAAGGGGAGGACTCACAGGGAGAGACCAGTTCCCTGGTCATCTTTCTCTCAGCTTCTTCTCCAAGCATGTCAGTAGCCTACAGCAGAGTTTGGTGGGCAGTGGATTAGCAGTATTGAGGACAACGGGCCATTTCTCTGTCAGGCACCTACATGCAAGAGCTGATATACTGTGTTTTTTTGTTTGTTTGTTTTTGTTTAAAAGGAAAGGGCATGCAATAAAAAATTCTGTGAAATTCCCATCAGAAAGTGCCTTTTGGCAAATTACTCCCAGGGGTGCGTGTGTGTGCGTGTGTGTGTGTGTGTGTGTGTGTGTGTAGAAACCCACAGTGCATGAAAACAGTTAAGCTCCTGAGATCCAGAGTCAAGGCAGAATGAAGGCTCCTGTTCTATTTCCTGCCCAGTCATTAGGTGCCAAGAGGTGAATTAATCATTTTTATGAATCGGGCCAACTGTCACTTCCTTACAAATTGCCAGAAATACACTGGCTGACACAACTGAATGAAAACGGTAACTTTAGCTTTTGTACTACAGTAGACAAAAGAAACGTTTTTGATAATATAGGGAAGAGCTGCTAGAATGATGTTTTTTGGCCACGCTAAAGTACAAACAAGTTTATTTCATAGTATGTGCTGTTCTGGGCCTCTGTGTTTTTCTCGTTTAATGGCTAATTTTATTAATTTATGAGATTTTCATTAATTTATGAGATTGAGTCCAGATATTTAAAATGAACATGTCTGGATTTCCAGTCAAGAGGTTGGAGTAGGTTAATTCTGTGCTCACCTCCTCCTAGGACCACATCAAAATTGCAACTAAATTATAGAACAACCATAGTTGAGACCCACCTGAAGACTAGATAAACAGAATTCCTATAACTGAGGAGATAAAGACGAAGCCACAACAAGACTAGTAGAATGGGCAGGTGCCATACCCATGGTGTGGTAGTTAAGAGTCAGGGCGGATATCTCGACTGCTGAGGTTGCCCCTGAGTAGCGAGGGGCTCAAACCCCCCACTGGGCTCCACAACCCAGGGCATCAATACCAGGAAGAGGAGTCCCCATAAAATCTGGCTGTTAAAACCAGTGAGGATTGTGTCAGAGAAAGAAAAAGGTACTGCCAGAGACAAAGGTGCTTCTCTGAAAGGGACCATCACAGACCCACTCTAAGCTCCAGTCTAAGGACCAGCAGCTCAAATAGTGTGAGGGCCATATGGGATGGGAACTAAATTGACTAACTTCAGGGTAAGGCTAGAGGGGCAACTGTCTCTGGGGATGGAAGTGCTGGTAGGTGCCATTGTTCCTTTGTTGAACTCTCCTCCCATCCAGCCGGCCCAATGCAGGAGGAACAAAATATCCTATTAACCCGACACCTTTCCCTCAACCTGGTGTATCCCTGAGGTCCTGCTCCACCCAACTAGCCAGCCTGGCCTTAATCTCTCCACACAAGCAGCCTGCCTCAGCTCACATTGCGAATTTTCCCAAAATCTCTCAAAGGTCACAAACCCCAAACAAACAGTGGCCAGCCTCTATATGCCCTGTAGCTCTTGCTAAGTGGCCCCAAGCCCAGCAGAAATGGTGACGAGTCTTAATGTGTATTGCACCTCCCATCAGGTGGCTCCAAGTCTGGCATAAGCAGTGGACAGTCTTGGCCTGGAATATAGCTTCCACATAGCGACCTCAAGTCTGGAACACATGGTGGCTAGCCTCACCTCACATCGTGGTGACACCAAAGGGTCCCAAGCCTGGCACCGGTGACAGCTGGCCTCAGTTTACAGCATAGTGTCTCCCATGCACTACAAGGGCAACCAACAACAGATCCCTTTGTAGCTCCCACCAATAGGCCCCGAGCCCCGCATAAGCAGCGGCTGATCTGAGCCTGCATTGGAGTCCTTCTCAAGAGGTTGGAGGACCAACTCACCTAGTGGCGGCTTCAGACCACACCAGATCACCATCCAATAAGTTCCATAAGTGACACACCCAAAAGGCAGACTCAGCTGGCACCAGAGCCCTGCTAAAGCAACTCCCTCTCTGTGGGATCAGCCCCAGCACAACAATTTCCCTACTGAAGTCACAGCCAGCCCTCAGCCAGTCAGCCTGAAGGTCAACCCCACTCACTTATGTTCCAGCAACAACCAATGCTCAACAACAACAGGAAAGCACACGGAACCCACACAGGGAAATTCCTGGAGCACCCTGCTCAGGTGAGCAGAGAGACTGCACCACAAGATACCTTCTACGTAAGGCTACTCTGTCAAGACTGGGAGACATCACAGATGTACCTAATACATAGAAACAAACACAGAGAGTCAGCTAAAATGAGAAGACAAAAAAAGCATGCCCCAAGTGAAACTCCAGAAAAAGAACTAAATGAAATGGAGACAAGCAATCTACCAGGTACAGAGTTCAAAAATGGTTATAAGGATGCGCAATGAACTTAGGTGAAGAATAGATGACTCAGTGAGAATTCCACAAAGAGGTAGAAACCACAAGAAAAGAACAATTCAGAAATGAAGACTATAATAACTGAAATGAACATATTAGAGGGAAATGACACTATATTAGATGAAGCAGAGGATCAAATCAGAGGTCTGGAGTGAAGGTAGCAGAAAACACCCAATTGGAACAGAAAGAAAACAAAACAAAACAAAACAAACCAATGAGGATATTTTAAGGGACCTCTGAGACAATCTCAAGCATACCAACATGAGCATCACAGGGTACCAGAAGGAGAAGAGAGAGCATGGAGTGAAAACGTATTTGAAGAAATAATGACTGGAAATTGCCCTAACCTTGTGAAGAAAATAGACATACAACCCCAGGAAGGGCAGGGAGTCCCAAACAAGATGAATCCAAAGAGGCCCACACCAAAACACATCATAATTAAAATGTGAAAGCATAAAGACAAAGAAAGACTCCTAAAAGCAGCAAGAGAAAAGCAATTAGTTATGTACAAGGGAACTCACATAAGACTATCAGCTGATTTATCAACAGAAGCTTTACAGGACAGAAAAGATTGGCACGAAATATTAAAAGTGATGAAAGGAAAAGACCTACAACCGAGATTACTCTACTCAGCAAGGCTATCATTTAGAATAGAAGGAGAGATACAGAGTTTCCCAGACAATGCTAGATTTATTGGTGTGATCACTTGGTAAATTCCATATGTGTCTAATCACTATATGGTATCCTGAAACTAATCTAATATTGTATGTCTACTGTACTTGAAAAAAAAGTTTCCCAGACAAGAGAAAACTAAAGGAGTTCATCTCCACTAAACCAGTATTACAAGAAATGTTAAAGGGACTTCTTTAAGAAGAAAAAAAAATGAAACTATGAATAAAAAAATATAGGAAAGAAAAAAATTCTCACTAACAAATGTAAACACGTAGTAAAAGAAGTGGGTCAGAGCAATTCCACTCCTAGGTATCTATTCGGAGAAATCCAAAACTCTAATTCAAAAAAAATTATGCACCCCTATGTTTATTGCAGCACTATACACAATAGCCAAGACATGGAAACAACTGAAATGCCCATTCGTAGATGACTGGATTAAGAAACTGTGGTATATTTATACAATGGAGTATTACACAGCCATAAAGAAGAAAGAAATCTTACCATTTGCAACAACATGGATGAACCTAGAGAACATTATGTTAAGTGAAATAAGTCAGACAGAGAAAGACAAATACCATATGATCTCACTTATATGTGGAATCTAAAAAAAAGAATAAATGAATGCACTAATCAGAAACAGTTTCACAGACATAGAGGAAAAACTGAGGGTTGCTAGATGGGCGGGGGGTGGGGATACGGGGGAAGGTGAGGGGATTAGGAAACAGTCAGTAACCACAAGATTGCCACGGGGTTATGGAAGTTAATTTGGGGAATGTAATCAATAATGTTGTAAAGATTTTGTAGGGTATCCAATGGACACTTGTCTCTTTAGGGAGACCACCTCAGGGAAGATGTAGATGCCTGATCACTGCACTGTACACCTAAAGCTGAAGCTGAAAAATAATGAATGTCAAGTTTATATATATATAAATATTGATCTCTGTTTACATCCATCAGTATTTGCTTTATGTATTTAGGAGCTTCTATATTGGGTGTGTAGATGTTTACAAGAGTTATATCCTCTTGTTGGATTGATCCCTTTATCATTTTGAAATGCCCTTCTTCATCTCTCGTTATAGACTTTGTTTTAAAATCTATTTTGTCTGATATAAATATTGCTACCCAAGCTTTTTGTTTGTTTTCATTTGCATGAAATATCTTTTTCCATCCCTTTACTTTCAGTTCATGTGCGTCTTTCAATCTTAAGTGGATCTCTTGTAGGCAGAGTATGTATAGGTCTTGGTTTTTGGTTTTTATCCATTCAGCCACCCTATGTCTTTAGATTTGAGCATTCAGTCCATATGTACATATATATGTATGTATGTATATAGTGACAACAAGTGGAGTACAGTGTTAGGAATAGAGACAGTGGAAATGTAATGGCTCTGTGCGATGTCAGAAGGATAGTGGATGGGGGGAGGGGTATTGACACAGTGGAGGGATATAAATGATAAATATCTAACTATTACATTATTTTGTGCATCGGAAACTAATAAAAAAAAAGCAGTGGGTCAATCAATTATAAAGCAAGTACAAAGGTTAAAAGACAAAAGTAGCAAGATCATGTGTAATTACAACAATTAAGGGATACACATGCACATAACAAAGTAAAAAATATTGACAAAACAAACTGGAGTAAAAATTGTAGTGATTTTAGAATGTATTCGAACTTAAGCAAATATCAACTTAAAATAGGATGCTATAAACATAGCATGGTATATAGGAAGCACATGGTAGTAACCACAAACCAAATTTTTAAAAAAGATCTACAAGAAATAAAGACAAAAGAATCCAAACATAACACTACAAAACGTCATCAATATACAAGAGTAAGAGAAAGGAAAGAAACAGAGAACTACAAAAGCAATTTGAAAACAATAAAATGGCAATAACTACATACCTATAAATAATTACTTTAAATGTAAATGGACTGAATGCTCAAATCTAAAGACATAGGGTGGCTGAATGGATAAAAACCAAAAACCCAAAACCAAGACCTATACATATTCTGCTTACAAGAGATCCACTTAAGATTGAAAGACGCACATGAACTGAAAGTAAAGGGATGGAAAAAGATATTTCATGCAAATGAAAACAAATGAAAAGCTGGGATAGCAATATTTATATCAGACAAAATAGATTTTAAAACAAAGTCTATAACGAGAGATGAAGAAGGGCATTTCAAAATGATAAAGGGATCAATCCAACAAGAGGATGTAACTCTTGTAAACATCTACACACCAAATATAGAAGCACCTAAATACATAAAGCAAAGACTGATGGACATAAACAGAGAGATCGACATTAATACAGTCACAATAGGGTACTTTAATATCCCATTAACATGGATGGATAAATGATCCAGATGGAAAATCCACAAGGAAACAGTGGCCTTAAATGATGCATTACAGCAAAAAGAATAAAATACCTAGGAATAAACTTAACCAAGGATGTGAAGGATTTATATGCTGAAAACTATAAGACATTTTTGAAAGAAATTGAAGAAGACACAAAGAAATGGAAAGACATTCCGTGCTCATGGATTGGAAGAATCAACATAGTTAAAATGGCCATATTACCCAAAGCCATATACAGATTTAATGCAATCCCCATTAAAATCCCAATGGCATTTTTTAAAGAAATAGAACAAAAAATCATCAGATTTGTTTGGAACCACAAAAGACCCCGAATAGCCAAAGCAATATTTAAAAAAAAGAACAATACTGGAGGTATCACACTCCCTGATTTTTGCTTGTACTACAGGGCTACAATAATCAAAACAGCTTGGTATTGGCGGAGAAACAGACACATAGACCAATGGAATAGAATTGAGAACCCAGAAATAAAACCACATAAATATGGACAGATAATTTTTGACAAAGAAGCTAAAAACATACAATGGAGGAAAGACAGCCTCTTCAATAAATGGTGCTGGCAGAATTGGATAGCTACGTGCAAAAGAATGAAACTGGACTGCTATCTGTCACCATGTACCAAAATTAATTCAAAATGGATCAAAGACTTAAGCATAAGACCTGACACAATAAACTGCATTGAAGAAAACATAGGTGCTAAACTTATGGACCTTGGGTTCAAAGAGCATTTTATGAATCTGACTCCAAAGGCAATGGAAGTAAAAACTAAAATAAACGAATGGGATTATATGAAACTGAAAAGCTTCTGCACAGCAAAAGAAACTATTGACAAAATAATGAGGCAACCAACTGAATGGGAGAATATTTTTGCAAACAGTGCCTCTGATAAGGGGCTAATATCCAAAATATACAAGGAACTCATGAAACTCAACAACAAAAAAACAAACAACCCAATTGAAAAATGGACAGAGGACCTGAGGAGACATTTCTCCAAAGAGGATATACAAATGGCAAATAGACATATGAAAAAATGCTCAACATCGCTAATCATCAGAGAAATGCAAATGAAAACCACAATGAGATATCACCTCACCCCAGTCAGAATGGCTTTCATCAACAAAACAAATAGTAACAAGTGTTGGAGAGGCTGTGGAGAAAAAGGAACTCTCATACACTGTTGGTGGGAATGCAGACTGGTGCAGCCGCTATGGAAGGCAGTGTGGAGGTTCCTCAAGAAATTACGAATAGAATTACCATATGACCCAGCAATCGCTCTCCTGGGTATCTACCCCAAAAATATAAAAGCATTTCTCTATAGAGACACGTGTACTCCAATGTTCATTGCAGCTTTGTTTACGGTGGCCAAGACATGGAAACAACCAAAATGTCCTTCGATAGATGAATGGATAAAGAAGTTGTGGTACATATACACAATGGAATACTATTCGGCGTTAAGGAAAGATGATATAGGAGCATTTGTGACAACATGGATGGA
Source organism: Rhinolophus hipposideros (assembly GCF_964194185.1). Classification (NCBI taxonomy): domain Eukaryota; kingdom Metazoa; phylum Chordata; class Mammalia; order Chiroptera; family Rhinolophidae; genus Rhinolophus; species Rhinolophus hipposideros. The sequence goes on along the minus strand of NC_138067.1, from coordinate 24,163,728 downwards.
TCTTGAGAGTATAATGCTAAGTGAAATAAGTCAGACAGAAAAAGCAGAGAACCCTATGATTTCACTGATATGTGGTATATAAACCAAAAAGAACAAGACAAACAAATGAGAAACAAAAACTCATAGACACAGACAATAATTTAGTGGTTACCAGAGGGTAAGGGGGTGGGGGGTGGGTGATGAGGGTAAAGGGGATCAAATATATGGTGATGGAAAGAGAACTGCCTCTGGGTGGTGAACACACAATGGGATTTATAGACGATGTAATACATAATTGTACACCTGAAATCTATGTAAATTTACTAACAATTGTCACCCCAATAAATTTAATTTTAAAAAAATGATGCATTAGACCAGATGAACTTAATTGGTATTTCTAGGACATTTCACCCCAAAGCATCAAAATATACATTCTTTTCAAGTGCACCTGGAACATTTTCCAGAATAGACCACATGTTAGGCCACTAAACAAGTCTCCATAAATTTAAGAGGATTGAAATTATATCAAGCATCTTAACCAGTCACAATGGTATGAAACTAGAAATCAATTACAAGAAAAAATTGAAAACCACAAATACATGTTGGCTAAATAACATGCTACTCAACCATGAACAGGTTAACAATGAGATCAATGAATAAATCAAACATGGAGACACCTAGAGGGTATAATACTTAGTGAAATGTCAGACAGAGAAAGAGAAATGCCACATAATTTCACTTATATGTAGTATTTAAACAATAAAAAAAAACGGACAAACAAAATAGGAACAAACTCATAGACAGAGAACAAATTGGTGGTCACTACATGGGAGGGGGTTGGGGGAATGGGTGGAAAAGGTTGAAAGAGATTAGGAAGTACAAATTGCCAGTTATGAAAGTAGTCACTGGGGCGTAAAGTACAGCATAGGGAATATAGTCAATGCTATTGTAATAAATATGTATCGTGAGAGGTGGGTACTAGACTTACTGAGGTGATCGCTTTGTAAGGCATATAAAGTTCTGATCCCTGTGTTGTACATGTGAAACTAATATTGTATGTCAACTGTAATTGAAAAAAAATTAATTAAAAATAAATAACTAAAATGAACATGTTAGTCTACTTATATACCTGCACAGTCCTAAGCCAATACAGAAATAATTATTATTGTATTCAGTAAATTTCTTCCTTTGTTATGATATTCAGGGCTTTTTTTACTTGCAAATAGGTCTGCTGAAGGTCAAAAGTTTCACATTTTCTTAGAAGTTAGTATTTATTTTCATGCTAAAATCTCTCTGACATACAGAGTCACACGCACCCTTCTGTAGTTTTGTATGCCTAACCTAACATTTTTTTGGACATGTTTGCTATTTAAAACATATTCGTTCTTTCAACAAGCATTTATTGAGCATCAACTGTAATGTGAGATCCAAGCATAGGAACAGATCTTATTTCTAACCCAAAGGGATTGATGCTTGAAAATATGGGATGATTATCCATACAACAGTTAGGCAATGTTCCAAGGTCATACAGTCCTAAGATTGTTTTTAATTCTCACTTTTACATTCACGCTAGTCAACATTCGACAATGCTTGCTTTTTAGTTGTATTATTGTCAATATCAAATATGCAAATGAGGGTCATGTTGACGGCAGACATGGTTTTTTTTTTCCCCTTCTAAAACAATAAAATTGCAAAATTATAGCATTAAGGAGAAAATGGCCCATTTCAAATTAATGTATAGAAGTTAAGAACTAAAAGAGAAGTTAGTTATCATTTTATTCCCTCTCTTAAATATAGAAACTGGGACCCAAACATCTGAGGGGCTTTCCTAAAATTACTATTGAGTTAATGGTAAGTCCAGATATAAAGTCAGTTTTAATGATTTTCATGTAAGTATACTTTTCACTGTCTGATAAAATACTTATATTTTTTTACTTGACAGGCAAACAATTTTATTGAGTTTAAGGACAATTTTAATGAGTCCTAAGTTTCAAATAGAAACTTAACAAGAAACATTGCTGAGGTCATATGATATCTATAATATTAACTTTGACTCTCCTCCCTTAAAAGAAATGCTCTGGTACCATAAGCATAAAATGTCCTCATACTTCCTCTACATAGGACAAAGATTACCTCATGAAAGTACCAATTTTTTAAACTATCTGACCCATTCCCTTTCCAAAAGTCTGGCATCTTCAGGGAACTGAGCTACTACTCTGAGGCATGAATTAAGAAGTATGTTGTAGGTCGCAAAACTCTGTAAATATGCTGAAAACCATTGGATTGGATCCTTTAAATGGTTTCATGGCATGTAAATTATGTAAATTTTATCTCAAAAAAGCTCTTCAAATAAAAAGAATATGCTGGAAATGAAGACTGTCTACACTCACACCTATGGTCACACGGGAATTTTTCTGTGTAATGCCAATTCTTCCTGTACTGTTTACACCCCATTGGGGTATTTACTTGGCACAGCACAGTTCCCCAAACAAATATAGAAGGGGCCGTTTTACTCATCCATTTGCTATGTCACTCATCGAGTAACCACAGAATGGCAACTTTGACCTTGTCCTTGGTGCTAAAGATACAACTAGAATTAAAGTCCATGAGGGCAGTGGGATTTTTTTGTCTTGTTTAGTACGGTGTCTCCATCACCTATGAATGGATAATACACGGGAAACAAGACAGACGCAGTCTCTGCCTTGTCAATCTTATAATCTAGCTAGAGATTCAGAAAATTAAATAGTCCTTTCAATACAGAATTGACTATGAAAAGAGAACGCTGGGGCCAGAAAAAGAATACTGTGTGAGATTGTCTCTGCAGTTCCTTTTTGCGATTATTTAAGTTGATCGAAATGAAAAGGATAGACTTAATGTTAGCATTTGTTTTAAGTTTAAAATGGCCATACATGCCCAGTTAAAAGGGTCGTTTGATTTACTTTGCTTGTTGTGTTAAAACAAAACAAAACATAGAACAATTGAAACAATGATAATTAAATCCTCCTGCCCCTGACTCAGTCTTATGAAGAAATAAACTAGATTGGAAGTCAATTCTTCATTTGTGTTGCGTTGTCCTTGAAGGATAAGGACCTGGTAGGAATGAGACTATTTCTACGGGCTAAGAATAGGATGGGAGGCACGTGCAGAGTTCTGAGCTCTGGTTGTAAAATAATTTGGAGAATGGGGGTGTTATACCGTACTCACTCAACCTACTCTTTAAGAGTTTGGCAAGAGCAGCTACACCTGCATTTGTAGCCACCTCCATCCTAGGGGGGATGGAATATTTATATATATGACAAGGTTGAGGTTGGAAAGGATAAAGGGAAAGAAGAACTAATTTGACCTTGCTCCTTGTTTTCTACCCTACACGTTAAAAGAGAAAAAGAGGTATACTTGCGGGAAGTTATCTGGGCACAGTGTTAATAGCCTATGGATTCTATGAAATAGACTTTTTTTTTAAATTTATGTTTTAAGAGTTACCTGATGAGATTTAAATGTTTTGCTTATTCTCATAAAATCGAAAATCAAGAATAACAATGTCACAGGACGCTCGAGTTCCCAAAGACTAGCAATAGGAATGAGAAGAGCAGGGAAAGGCAACGAGGGTGTGATAATAATGGCATGATATCCAACATTAATGCACATCTGCCTTTGCAAGAGGTACTTTGCATTTCCCACATATTAATCTGAATTTCTGTATTTATCTGAATCTTAACACAACGCTTGAAATTATTATTATTAACTGCCCTAATTTTGCATATGAATCACAGCTCACAGACATTTCCCATGATGACATTAGGAGTCATGGAGACATTATTACGTTGATTAAGAGCAAGGACTTTGTATCCAGGCATACCTCAAAGTCACACCCTGAGTTTCCCCAAAAGACTCCTCTGGCCAATGCCTATGTCATCTCATTTCTTTGAGCTTTACTTTCTTCATCGAGGAACGGGCATTTAATAATTTATTCAACAAAGTTTGTACCACTTGTGCTGGATACAACAAGGCTGAAGAGAAACAGACGGGGTTCTGCCCACATTGGGTTTTTGATTCATGGATGACGACGGACATTAACCAAGATCTCTCACAGACAAACACAAAATTACAACCTGAAGGGCTAAGCAGAAAACGTGTATGGCTGCAGCAGAAGCTACGTAGTCACTAGAACCCTTACTCATTTTCTTGCACACCAGTCTATGGTGTGATTTTACTCCCAAAGCCAGCGTGTACGTTTCTCTTTGCAAGGTCATGCTCTTGTTGCCAGCACCCACGTTGCCTGCAATTACAAAAAAACCACAAGTGCCTGGAAATGTACTCCCCCTCTCAACCCTAGGCAGACTGTAACCTATGTGTCATTCATTTATTCCTGACTGACCTCGTCAGGAGTAACTATAGTAACCAAAACTGTTTAAATGTTCAATAAGTATTGTGCACTGAGCGGGAATGCCTGGCACACTGTACTAGTCAACAGACTGTTTAACTACACAAATGACAACCAAGAGAACGAAGACAGGATAGTGAAGTAGGCCACAGATGCTCTGGCAACAATGAAGGAGATTTGAAGCGTAAAAGAAGAGTTTTATGATTTTGAAGCTTTTCAGAAAATAACGAGAAGAGAGTTGATTCATGGCCAAGGTTTCTTGAGGCCCTGGATCTGACCCTCAGCTGCCAGCCTCCTGGCACAGGTACATGGCCCAGGCCCTCAAAGGACTGAGAGCTGGCAGCCTGGGAATGGCCAGCTGCCAAACTCCTCCTTCCCCCAAAGTGGGAGGAAGTTGGTTCCTGTGTGACTATTAATTAAATCCTGACTGGGTGGGCACTTTTAACATCTTTTCCAGTGGCAGTCTCACTAGCAGAATTCATAACTGAACAGCAGCCAGACTCAGTCAGGGAACAGGAAACCACCTTTGGCTGGAGCCAAAGCACTTGTTCTCTATCCAAATTGACTCACCCAGGTAGAGGTCTGAGTTGGAGGTCAGCCTGTGATTTTCAGTGGATCAATTGTTTCCGCCCATCTCCCCTCTGCAAGGCCCGGAAGACATGAAATAGGATTTGGGCAGATTAATGGGCCGCTTTACCATATTGTCTATCTAGCAGGCACACTCTGGGTATTGTTCACTAGCACAAAGAGGCTTTCAGAGTTGCTCTGTAAGGATTGCTCTTTGGAAGATTATGTTTGGGAGTTAGGTGTCTCAGTCTCCCCACTACAAAGTGGCAGGGAGATTTAGCAGTGATCTACATAATCTTATCAACCCAGATAATTCAGATGTCAGTTTTACTGCTTCAAATGCAGTAGCCAAAGAATCACCAGCTAGTTCAATTCCTTTCCAAAGCTTTCACAGCTACACAAAGAGAAGGGGGCTGACATTTACGAAGCCCCGATCATGTGCCAGATATTGCCCGAGGCACTTTATCAGCTCTCTCTCCTTTAATTCTTGTATCAAATCCCTTATTATCATTTCCTCCCTTTTTAGGACAAGGAAACTAAAGTTCGATAAAGGTAAATAATTCACTTAAGGTCACACAGTAAAACATGACATTACCAGGCTTAGAATACAGGTCTGTTTCAGGTTATAAAATCTTCCCACTTAGAAAAGAGAGGAGCCAATTTTTCAAAAACAAGTCAATAATAAGATCTGTTTAAAACTGCCCTGTGGCGTCCACTTATAGGAAGATGGTATTAGCCTTCTTCCTTTTGTTTTTTTAATTAAAGTTTATTGGGATGACCATTGTTAGTAAAGTTACAAAGGTTTCAGGGTACAAGCCTTCTAAAGACCAACTTTTAAACAGACAAACTTTGGACAAAATATGAAAAACATCCGTCTAAAGATCTGGACAGTAAACAAGCAGGCACATTGCTGAGGGGAGTCAAACGTGGAGAAGCAAAGGAGTAGGTTTCTTTTCCATTCCTCACCTTTCCACGAGGAAGCCCAGATATCGGACTTCGTAAATAAAGGCTTCAAATCAGCTATTTGAAATATTTCAGAAACGAAAGGAAATCATGTCTAATGAACTAAAGTGTGATGATAAAACATGAGAATGGTGTCCGAAAGAGAGAATGTCACTAAAGAGATTGAAATTATAAAAAAGAAACACGTAAAAATCCTGGAGTTTAAAAAGTCCAATAACTGAAATGAAAAAATAAAAATTCTAAGAGGGGCTAAGTAGCAGATTTGAGCAGGCAAAAGGCACACTCAGCAAACTCGGGTCAGTTGAGATTACTATAGCTTTTGTACTATAATTTGAAATCAGAAAGTGTAATGACTCTAGATTTGTTCTTTCTCTCACATCGGTTTGGCTATTTGGGTCTTTTGTGGTTCCATTATAAATTTAGGATTGTTTTTTCTATTTATGTGAAAAATGCCATTGGCATTTTGATAGGGATTGCCCTGAATCTGTAGATCACTTTGAGTAATATGGAGATTTTAACAATATTAATTCTTCCAGCACATGAACACAGGATATCTTTCCATCTGTGTCTTCTTCAATTTCTTTCATCCATGTCTTATAATTTTTGACGTACAGCTCTTTCACCTCATTTGTTAAACTCATTCCTAAGTATTTTATTGTTTTTGATGCTATTGTGAATGGGATTGTTTTTTTCAAATTCATTTTTCAGATAATTTGTTGTTAGTGTAGAAATAACAACTGATTTTTAGATATTGATTTTGTATCCTGCAATTTTACTGAATTCGTTGATTAGTTCTAACAATTTTTTTGGTAGGACCTTTAGGGTTTTCTATATAGAAGATAATGTCATTCGCAGAGAGTGACAACTCTTCCTTTTCTAATTTGGATGACTTTTATTTCGCTCTCTTGCCTAATTGATCTGGCTAATACTTCCAGGACTCTGTTGAATAGAAGTGGGCATTCTTGTCTTGTTCCTAATCTTAGAGGAAACTTTTTACCATTGAGTACAATGGTAGCTGTAGGCCTGTCCTATGTGGCCTTTATTATGTTACATTCCTGTACACCTAATTTACTGAGATTTTCCTTTTTTTTTATTATGGTGAAAGGAGGTTGAATTTTATCAAATGTTTTTCTGCATCTGTAGGTGTGATAAGATTTTTTGTCTTCATTCAGTTAATGTGTTGTTTCACATGGATTTATTTGCTTCTGTTGAACCACTGTTGCATCCCAAGGATAAATCCCACTTTAGCATGGTGTACAATCCTTTTAATGTGCTGTTGAATTAGCTTGCTGATATTTTGTTAATGATTTCTGCATCTATATTCATCATGCATGTGGCCTGCAATTTCTTTTCTTATAGTGTCCTTATCTGGCTTTAATATGAGGATGATGCTTGCCTTGTAAAATAAGTTTGGATACATTCCCTCCTCTTCAATTTTGGAGGAGTTTGAGGTTTGGCATTAATTATTTGTCAAACGTTTGGAAGATTTCATCCATACAGCCATCTGTCCTGGGATTTTCTTTGTTAGGAGGTTTTTGATTACTGCTTCAATCTTCTGGCTTGTTATTTTTCTGTTTAGCTTTTCTATTCTTCATGATTCAGTCTTGGAAGGTTGTATTCATGATAGCCAAAAGTGAAAACAACCCAAATGTCCATCAATTGAAGAATGGTTAACCAAAGTGTAGTACATTCATGAAATGGAATCATATTCAGCCATAAAAAGGAATGAAGTACTAATACATGCTAAAACATGAGTGAATTTTGAGAGCATTATGCTAAATGAAGGAAGTTACTCACAAAAGATTACATATGATTCCATTCATGTACAATGTCCAGAATAGGGAAATCTATAGATTTGACTAGGGCTGCGGGGAAGCTAGGAGTCAGGGAGCTGATAACTAAAGCATGGAAGGTTTCTTGTGGAGTTTTGAAAATGTTCTAAAATTGGCTATGGTGGTAGTTGCACATATCTGTGAATATATCAAAGCCATTGCATTGTATACTTTAAATGGGTGAATTTTATGGCGTGCAAACTATAGCCCAATAAAGCTGTTTAAAAAAAAAACACAAACAACTTAGGCAGTGTAGCCACAGAAACCTTTCAACCATAGAATATCAGAACTGAAAAACAACAACAAAAAACAATCTCTGGAGATCACTAGTCCAGGGATGGACATCAGGGTCACTTGAGGATCTTCTAACATACATATTCCTGAGCCACTGTAGATTTCCTAGATGAAAATACTTGAGCGTGGAGTCAGAGCTTTCACGTCTTTTAAGCTTACAGAGGCGATTCTGGTATGCAGCCAGGATAGAGAACCACAGCCCTAGTCTGAACGTATTCAACCTATGGCGCATGGCTCATCTATGGCAAAGCTGACACCAGAACCAGGTTTTACCTGACATGCAGCCCAACATACTTTCTGGGCTGCCTCTCAGAAATAATATACATAGCCCAATTCTCAACAAGTAATGGAGCCCAATATTCTGGTGACTGATAATCTTGGATGTCTGATGTTCATTACTTAAAGAAAGAGATCTTAAAATTTACTGTCTCTAGTTCCTGAATTGATTAAGTAGACATTACTAAAAAGACCATACTGGAAGCCAGAAAACCTAGGGTTTCACCTTTGCTCTGTATTGACCCTCTGGATGAACCTGATATATTCTCATACCCTCCTTGAGCCCAGGACAACATTAGATCTCGTGATTCTCAACCCTGAATGAATGATAACTTGAAGAGAATGTAAGAAAATATTATGCCCATGCTTCACCTCCAGAAATTCTAATTCTACTGATTTGACATGGAGCTACAAGTTTCCCAGGTTATTCTTATTCAGCAGGGTTGGGAACCATTGGTTCCATTCCAACGACATTGTAGATGAGTCATTTAAGGGCTCTTCCAAGCCCTTGCAACTTTCATACTTTTACGATGGTTTCTATTCTCACTGAAAATCTAAGAATGACTTCAGCCTATTGTGTAAGTGGCCTGAAAGTTCAATTGCTAAAGCAATTTATTTATCTGCCCCGGGTGGATTCATCAAACAAAAATTAAAAACATTTGTGCTGAGTACTAGTTGCTACAGTGACATGGGACACAGAGGGAGGCAGAGAAGTGGTCCTTATGGAGCATGCTGTTGGCAAACTCAAATCCAGACCTCGATAGATGTATGAAACTGTCACAAGGATGCCAGAAGCAAATGCCCTGCCTGAACCTTATTCAAGGCCTTTGCACAGCAGGGCACTAGAGTTGTCTGGTTCTACAGATACCTCCTTTTCCTTTTCCTCACCCAGGAACATCTGAATACTCACATGGATATTGGCATAACTCTTGACAATGAGAAACTACTTGTACCACTTTGGATGGTGCAGGGCACAGAGGAATGAGACAGGGGCATACATGATCCCTGATCTCCCCAGAGGGAAAACTACAGCTGAAATTCAAGATTGATTTGAAAAAGTCAGTGTTCTCTCTGTCTGGCCCCTTCCCAAGGCCCCTAGTGCCCCACTTCTAAAGGAAAGTCAGCTTTATCGTTGAATGCTGATCATCAGGACTTGCTTAGCAAGTCTTTGTTATTGGATTTATTTTTCCTTCTCTGGAGGAAATCCACCCCATTCTGGAAGTTAAGATTCTGCGTCAAGAACAGAGAACATTGCAGCACAGAGGAGAAGTAAATGGGGTGCTCCCGCAAGTCCTCTTTTCTTTTTTAAAAGAGCTCTTCTCTACCTATGCCTGGTACCAGATGCTGAGTCTTCTCTTTATGTTTCGGAGCTCACATCTGTTTTTTCCTGTCCCTTGTGACACATCCTGTTAATTTACTCTATATGGCTCTTCTTTAAGAAAGACTGATGGGGATGAAATTAGAGGTGTTGGGTTATGAAAGGGATAGAAGGATAAAAACCAAATCTACTCGAGTGATTTAATTCTCTTCTTTTTATCAAGATTAGTTAACTCTCTTTTCTAGTTTTTGCCATTAAAAACATTTTATTAAAATCAGGCCTCATTTTTTTCCCCATTTCCCAAAGGAGAAATTTGGGTAACATAAATTTTAAGGCTTTTTTCTGCTCTAACAGTTGTAATTTCCATTTTATCTCAACTTTTTTCTCACAGAAAGTTGTTTGCTATTAAAACTACATGTAGGTTTAGGATTTAAATGAAAAATAACACTTGGTGCCTTTATCTTAAGAGCTATTTTGTATTTTTACTTCATTAGTATTAATTTTGGCCCCTGAAGTAGGTTAGGAATAAGATGAGGGAAGTGATATTAATCCATTGACATATTCCATAAGTACCTGTTATTTGCCAAAATTTAACTCAATATTAGAAACACTAGATAAGACATGGTCCTTTCTTTTACATACCTCTTGGCCCTTTCTTTTATATGTCTCTTGGTGGAGAGCTAAAATTGTACTTTACAATAAAATGTGTCTTTTTATAGGAGATAACACAGAAGAATGTGCAAAGCTCTGTGGGGAAACAGAAAAAATTATTATTAGTTCTATGCAATGAATTCAGAGGAGACTTCACAAAGGTGGTTGCATTTGAGATGATTCTAGAAGGATGGACAGGAAAGTACTAAGTAAAGGTCAGGGTAATCAAGGCAAAAGGAACAGCATGTTCCGAGTTATAAGTGCAGCAGGCAGCCCCGAAGAAAGCCCCCTGTGATCTATGCCTCCTGGTATTCATGCCCTGTGTAGTCTCCTCTCATATTGAAAAAGGCTAAGCTGTGGAACCTCTGCAATATTGCCACAATCATTGTGTGTGATTTCCAAGACCAGGTCATACAAAACATCGTGGTGTCTGTCTCGGACCTTTTTGGATTTCACACTTTGGGGAAGTTACTCTGCTGTGGTAATGCTCACGCAGCCCAAGGAGAAGCCCCAGGAAGAAAAACTTAGGCCCCTGACAACAACTAGAACCAGGTGAGAGTGCTATCTGGGAAGCAGATTCTCGAGCCCAGACAAGTGTTCAGAGAGCTGAGACCTGCCTGACATCTTGCTTGCAACTTTGTGAGAGACTTCAAACTAGAACCGTACAGGTGACAACTTCTGAATTTCTGTGGGATAATAAATGTTTACTGTTGTGAGCCACTCACTATCTTTGGGACTGATTTGTTACACTGTAATAGAGAGCTAATATAGGTGCCATCCAAGTTTCTGTTAAGCTCTGAGATAAGAAGAGGATGGTAAGGGATGGGGTACAAAGGGAAAGGAGACCCTATTGGAAACGTTTTATAGTCAGGATGGACCACAGAGAATTATAAAAGGGGATAGTTGTTGATTTTAGCCATGAAGTGATGGTGTTGGACTTGTTAGTTAGAAAGTAAATACCGAGGCACTAGACCATGATTTGCAGAAAATGTTGGTAAGCATGATATTTGGCATGAATTATAGTGAAGTTTTTTCCTACTGAATTGTTTATGTTTGTCTTTATTAGAGGTTGACTTTCAGAGTTGCAAGAAAATGTATGGATTCCCACCCCTTCCCTCTTCAAGACTCTCATCACAGCCTACTCAACAGATGACCTTCCTGACTCTATTTGATTATCTCCAGGGATGGGGATAAGTTCATCACTAGTTAAGCTAGCCACCAACATGCTGAGTTGAATTGCTATATGACTCCCTAACGAACTACTAGACTGGGTTTTAGGCTTGTCTCTCTCACTAAAGAACTGGTGACCTTGGGACTAGAACTTTTAACATCAGTATGGACTTGGATGGAGTTCAAGATTCCAGTGCCTGCCACCAACCTGCTCATTCTCTCGAGAGGAACTCACCTAGATCAGTAATAAAGGAATGATTCTGAGCTTCAACCCCAGAGAGCCTTATGAACTCTCGGTTGGGGTCTGAGAAGTAGAGCGAGCGAGATTTTACCCTTACCCCCATTTGTAGATCTGGCTTTACTAAATTGAACAACAGAATCATCTGAGGGAAAGCTAAACTCATCTTAATCTCTCTACTTCACATCCTATTTTGCAGCTATTTTAATGCACTGGATTGCAAGAAGAGGCTTTGTATTGATCTGTAGTTTCCTGAATACTCCAGAGAGTTCATATGTTAATAGATACCATGCTATCCCGCTCTGATGGCCCTCGAGTGGCCATTGATTGGAGGTGGTCGGAAGGTCGCAGTCTCAGGATATCTATAATGAAGATGAGGTCATGGTTAATCAAGATTTGGCTCAGACCAAGCTCTGGTAGAGGAAGCATCAGAAGCATTCCAGCTTGTATAAATCCCTTGCCTTTCCAGTCCTCAGTTACAACACTTGGCGACCATCAGAGCCCTGTTAAATGATTTGGATGTCCATAAAGCTGCTTAATCAGTAGGTTCAATCATCTGGGGTTTTAATAACTTTTAATCATTCAGTATATTATACGATCCCTGTAGGTTCTGCCAAGACACAGTTTCAAGAGAGAGGAAACAGAGTAATGGAAGCAAGATTGTGAATGAGCAGGTCACCTTCTATCTTGTTTCTCATAGGAACTTAAACTCTCATATTTATACTGGTATTGTACTGATACTGGTCATTCATGTCATCTTCAAAACTTTATTTCAGGATATGTAATGGGAGACCCCTTACATTTGAGAAGTGGAGTGTAGTAAAAAAAAAAAAAAAATGGACTTTCAACTCAGACTGGCCCACTTTCTAATCATGACTTTGTTAGAACATATTGATTCAATATGGCAGGCAGTCCAGTTAGCTGAGAACTTCCAGCTGCAGAACCTTCATCTCTCACGTCCAGCTGGGATACTGGAGGATGACCATTTCTGCTCAACGTGGCACATCTCTACTGGGCAATCTTTGCTCTGGCTTATATTTGGTCAAAGCCCCATCCCCCACCACACACACACAGTGAACCATTTGAACTACCAACTCCATTTCACTGTCTGCTTCCCAAAGGATCCAACTTAAACTCTGAGATTCCATTTCTTTCTCTTACATTGTTACCATATACATCATCAGAATTTGAAGAGATAAAATGAGGTAGAATCCATAAAGTACCCTGGCTCATAGGAGATAGTCACCAAGAGTTTTATTTTCCTTTCTTCAGCTCACCAGTAGGATCCTTCTCATCCCTGGTATGTAAAAATAAGGTATCTTCTTCACTTTCATTCATTAACTACGATATGCCTAGAATAGCATCAACCACCATAATGGGAATGGGATGCTGGAAACATATAATTGTAGAAGAGTGTGACACATCTGTCACAAGTCTGTGAGCATCTTGAGTGTGGGAACTTCAGGTTTCCTAAGTGCTATGACAAATATAAATACAGTGGGTCAGAGAGGCGCACAGAGCAGGGAGATCTAGCCTGGAATGCAAAAAACAAAAAAGCTACCTGGGGAGAAAAACTTGATTCGAGTCTGGAAAAATGATAACACATCCATCAAGCAAAAAAGGAAAGTTGTTGCCAGAAGAAGGGACAGCCCTTGCCAAGTCTCAAAGACATGGAGAACAAGGTAGAGTGAGACAAAGTCAAGGTGTTCCACAGATATTATACCACAAACTGGGGAAGGAGCAATAGGTGTTACAGTAGAGCTGCCGATGAGGGGTTCATGGCAGGGATTATCTGCCCCATTGTACAGGGCCTAGAAGGGTTCAATACCTGGTCCAGGGTCACAGTCTAGTGGTAAAGCCACTGAACGCCCCCGAGACACAGCCGAGGTCTTGGCTGCTCCTCCATTTGCCGGTGTACAGAAACCACCCCATCCCAGGGAGTTACTGAGCGACAAGGCCCAAGCAGGTGCTAATTAGCTGACTGCATATGGAGCTGGGTGAAGAATGCAGGAAACCACCTCAAAATTGACACGAGGTTTTTTTCTGGGGAGAGGAGCTCTGTATTCAATAGTTCAGGGAACTTGAGCTCCTTTAAAGCACGATTTTGGAGAAACAGAAGCCAATGTACACATTCACAGCATTCAGTTCCCTGAATCAATTATGTTAAGGGCCTGACAGAGCCACAAAAGAAAGAATAATCTCTAACCTCAAAATTGAAGCTGATCCTCATGCCTTAATCTAAGCCATTGTGTCTGGACCTACTTGCAAGCCCAGGTCTGGTTCTCATTGCTTTTGCAGATGGATTTAAGTGAGATCCTTCCCATAACTTCAGTCAGGGTTTGTGTTGATGATATTTCTTTTGTTATACTATAAAAGAAGAAAGAAAACACCTAAATCCCTACAACCCAGGTCGTGGATCTAGTGGACACAGGCTGTCCCAACAGATGGGGAGAGCATTTTCCCTAAGAACGAGGGTGACATCAGTGTGGGTGTGGCCCATGAAGTGTGAAGTGCAACCCCTTTTGAAAGAGCCAGATGGGCTCGAGCTGTTCCCCTCCCCTGCTATTGCTCGTCAGCACAGAGAGGCTAATGCAAACCACACAGGATCAGATGGCTACTACAAGAGCTGCAGGGACAACGTGTGGGACTGCTGGATCAAAAGCAGGCTTCCGACGCCAACTTTCTAGAAGAAACCACTTCTCATGCTGAGTGAGAACACAGAGACCAGTAGAGCTCTCCTTCCTCATCTTTTAGATGGAGAAATGCAAGATTTGATTGGACAGATGACTTGCTCCAAATGAAGGTCAAGTTCATGGCACAAGCAGAACTGGAATCCAAACTTTCTGGTTTCCAGACCACCACTCTGATTCGGCTCAGCTACGCAGAAGGCAGTGAAAGCCTTCTGGTTCCAAGTAGTCTCTCCACTTGGGTGAGAAAAATGGGATACAATTCTGAGAGAAAAAGCTACCCAGGGAAGTGGGGGACAAAAAAAAAAAAAAAAAAAAAAAAAAGAACAGAGAAAAACCCAAACAGTTTTGGCAGCAATGAAAATATTGTGAAACACATCTTTAGATTTTGCATATTATCATCTTCTTTGTCCATGTACTGATGGGTGTGCATTTTACCCATGTGGCCCTGTGTAAATATAGACCTCTCAGTTGCCTGCGCCATGTGGTTTGGAACTGACAGATGTGGCCCCTATGCCCACTTGTACCTGATGCTGAAACCACAGAAAGAAACATCAAACATAGGTGTGTTGGTTAAGAGAAACATATCCTCAAAGTTGAGAAAGCTCTTAGATCACCCAGCTCAGTATGCCACAGAACAATCCATGGGAAGAGATCTGCTTTTATGGAAGGAAATAGGGCCCAGGATCCAATGACTTTGGGAAACTTTCGTTTAATCCCCATCAAACAGGTTGCTTTCAGAGAGGACTCCTTTCCTGCAGGGCGTTTGTTGGCTATTGGTAATATGCATTGAGGACTTCTAAGAAAGGAATAAAAGATACAAACTTTCCCAGACTTGCATGTCCTCCTTTTCCCTTTAAAAACAATCTTCTGAGACTAATGTTCCTTGGCAAATAACCTTTAAATGTTGACCTCTTCCAATATCCTAATGTTACAGAGGAGAAAAAATGAATGTTGAGAAAAGAGGTGACTTTCCGTAGGTTGCCCTAGTCATCAGTGCAGAGCCTGGTCTCAGACCTAGACTTTCAGACAGTAACCAAAGGACCAAATACCTTTCTTGCTACTGTACCCCTAATGTGTTGTCAATAGTTATCGGTAAGTAGTAAGGCAGTGACTAATAAATAATAGCCAAGTGTTTTACCTGCCTTATCTTACATCTTGATTAAAATCTAAAATCCTAAGAGATAGAAACTCTTATTACCAGCTTTACAGATAAGGAAATGGAAGCTTCATATACGAGCCACTTGACTTTGGGCAAGTATGATTACCCAGAAAATGAGTGAATGAATGAATGATAGAGGATAGGACACTTTTTACTACAGATATAAAACCCTGGGTACTTCCCCCCTCAGTAAAGAAGCTATAGAGGCAAAGGGAGGAATACTAAAAGAATATGGATTCCTCGTGACCATGGCAGAGATACCTCTCTCAAACTTGAACTGAAATTCACACCCGAGATTTAACAGCTCTATAACTCAGTCCCATCACCAACACAGTTTGTGCACAGACTAGAGAGGCTATGCAGATCTTTCAGCAGAATCCCATTCTGAGCCTCCCTATCAAAGCCTGAGCTGTCCCATCCAGGCCATAAGGAACGCATTAGCTCAGCCCTCCCACAGTTTCATTGTCTCTTGAAAGTTGCTCAAGTCTTTTCCACCATCACAGAAGTTCCATCTCTGGGGGTTTTACATTATTTCCCATCCTTGCCCATAATTCTGTGCTCCTGTCTCACAATAGAAAAACCCCAAAAACTTAAAGTTAGAATTCCTGGTTTTGGACCCTGGCTCTGGTCCTTACAGGTTGTGTGACCCTGGACAAATCATTTGAGGGAGAAGAGAATCACCAGTATCACCATCACCACAGTGCTTATTGGTTGGTTTTACCTACCATTATCCGCTTTAAGCTTCACAACAAACCACTGGATAAGCTGTTATTATTATCCACATTTTCTAAATAAGGACATGTGACACAGAGAAGCTAAACTAGTTCTTCAATTTATGACTTTTGGCAGATAGCAGAGCTAGAGTTGGAACACAAACAATCTGACTCCAGGGTCCACTGCTTACTAACTGCTTGATAAGATAAATGCTTTGAGGTGCATGTATTGCACGTATGAGTGTGTAAGTGTGAATGAATTCTCCCCTGTCGTCACAAGCCGACGAGGTAGGTATTATCATCCCCGTTATAAAGATGAGGAGACTGAGTCTCAAAGAGGTTTAAAAATCTGGTACACATCACGCCCACAGCCAGTGAGTGATGGAGACATATGTCTGCAAAACCCAAGCGCTTTTCATTTTATGATTCTGAAGTCACTGAACCATACTTTCCTCATTTGCACATGAAGATAATAACAGTGCTTCTCTCTCAATGATGGTAAGTGAAAGATCTCTGAAGCTGTATGCCCGATGATGGTTGCCTATTTCTCATCTTTGTCTATGCAAACCAACAGTGAAGAGCCTCTCTGGCAGACTGCCATTTGCTGACTCTGGGTTGATGTGTTGGCTGCAAGTTAGATTCACTCACCTAATTTTTTAGGGCCTTTTACAATGTATGAGGTCACTTGTCTTTGTTAGCAAAAAAGATTTAGTGATGAATTCACCCTACAGCATAATTAGCCCCAGGCCTGTCTGTCCCTGAGGGAATCCTTGCTATCTTAGCAAAATATAGGAAACTTGAGGTGCAGGAGCATGTCACTTTATAGAGTCTAGCTAATCTAACACGAAATGCATTGACTCAACAGCTCTTTCTTCCTGCCACCTCTAAGAAATCCTACCTCTCCCCAAAGCAAAACAAAGGAGCAGTTTTCACCCGCATTAAGGTTGATGGAACAACAGGAACCCCAACTGCTAACTATTAAGAATTGCTGGATCCTTGGTTTGTGTTTCTACAGATGCTCCTTTGGGTTTAAAGGAACAAAGGGGCATACTTAGGAAACGGAAGACACTTGTTATGCTTGCTATGGCTTCAAGAACATGCCTCTACTTGACTTTCAAAAGCCTTTTTTAACATAAAGGCAAGGTAGTTGCCAGCCCACCTCCAAATCACAGACGGATTTACTCAGAAGAGAGAGCTTGCACTTTAATTTCCAGTCATTCTTTGTTCCTGCCCACAGAGCAACCCAAATTGTGAGGGAAAGTTTGCTATCCATCCCCAGTGGCTTAGATCATTTGGCTATCATATGACCTTTGTGGATCTAAGTCACCTCTACCCTGGCTCTGCCAAAAAGCTGATTGCTATTCAGTTCTTCCTCTCAAAGGTCATTCAGCAATAAAATGTCTTCTCCCTACTGAGTGAAGATAAATAGGGGGTGGGGGGAAATCCCATGCAAATCCAAGTGGCGGTCGATAGGTGTTGGCGTAGATGGCTTCTGCCCACAGGGGCTGCAGTCCACATGCTTGCACAGCGGTCCCGAGAGCCGCTGGTTTCAGTGTCCACAATGAAGCCAGGAGTTTTTGCCGCCAGCTAAAAAAAAAAACACCTCTCCTCCACTCCCAAGAAGTAACAGGACCAAAACAAGGAAGCAGGATTCACGGAGATGATCAAACCAGGGGACACAGCAAGCACCAATAATTAAGCTTCTGACCAAATCATAGGAATGAAATCATTCCAAGGCTATTACATGCAGGCTCTGTGAAATGGCACCAAAACTCATTGTCTAAATCCCCTGATGGAAATGTTCTCTTGCTAAACTCTATTGATCATGAGGCCCTTCATGATCTCATGCTTCTCCAGATAGAATAAGTATTTACCGAGCACTTCACAGGCAACCCAGTGCATTGTGGGACACTGCTAGGTGGGATGACTTTCTTTTCCTGCTGTGTCTTTTTCCACAACTACTCTGCTGGTTCTTCTATACCAAACCCTGTGAAGTTCTCCAAACAGTTTAGCCATGGTCTCCAACCTCTCCCTGCAATGCGGTGCCCTCTTCTGCTCTCCTTAAAAAAATCTTATCCATCCTTAAAGACTAAGCTCAAGTTTCGCCTCTCTGGAGTCACCTTTAATTGAGTCTAGATTGAGGTTTTAGCATGATTGTGGTAGACTGAAAAACATGGCCACAATATTTTTCTGTGCCTCCTATCCAAAATTGGAGCCTATTTCCATCAATAGAATGTGGTGACACTACCTGAGTCCTTCAACCCAGTCCCCAAGATGCCTTGAAATGCCTTTTGTCCTCTTGGAATGCTGGCCTGAGACCATAGCATAAAGGAGATCTGTTTATCCTTCTCTTGCAGAGAAGAACCAAAGTACACCCAGAGAATGCTAGCACCAACTGCCAGAAATTTGAGGCCGTTTAGGCCATCCAGCCCAGTCGAGCTGACAGATGACAACAGCCCAACTGATCCCCAGACAAGTCAGGAGAAGAACCACACAGCTGAGCCCAACACAGACTGCACAGTCACGAGCAAATACGTGGTCATGGTTCTAAGACACAGCGTTCTGAGGTGGTTTGTTAGGCAGCAGTAGATAACAGATACAGTAAGACCTTTTTCTCAGTATTTGGGAAAGGGCACATTCGCCTAGGAAGTCACACACAAAACTGTGTGTTTGGGAAGCACATTATTTCTATGAAAAATCTTCTCTTTCTCCCACCCTCTTAATCTAAGTCCTATTCACTATTCAGGCCTCAAATTAGATCACCTTTCCTTGGGAATTCTTCTCCAGCTCCCCTAAGAGGGGCTTAGGGGCTTCTCTGATGGGCTCCTCAGCACCCCGCTTTTTCCCCTTTTATAGTACAGCTCACACCCCATGGTTATAACGCCTGTTTGCCCCATCACACTGAAGCTTTGACGAGGCACGGGCTGCCTCAGTCATTACTGTGTTTCCAGCTTTAGTTTAGCATGTGCCATGTGTGGAAAGGAGATATATATACACACACACATACATACATATATATGTATGTATACGATGTATCATGTGTGTGTGTGTGTGTATATATATATGTATCACCAGTCCATCATGCGTTTATTGATCCCCTCACCAGGCCACCAGTTCCCCTGTGGGACAGCATATGTGCGACAGTGTGGTTCCTCCGCCTCAGTGACTATCTTCTGTCCACAAGCCTATATCTGATCACAGAGAGCTCCCCAAACAGCCCCTGCATATTTGCATATTTGAATACAGTTGCTATGCTCTCCTTAAATTATCTCTTCTTCAGCCTACAGTGTAAGAAACAGCTGAGGCCCCTGGGCATGTCTGACCCGGAGTTGTGGACCTTACTGTCCACTGTCTCTTTCCTCTTGCCAAAACGTGACAACAAGAATTTAGCACCACCAGGAATGATCTGACCAACATAGAGTAGAGGAAAATGGTCACATCCATTATTTAGAACTTTTTATTTTTTTTTTAATTCATGACACCGAATTCATGTTGATTTACTGGACAGACTCAGTGTGCAGATTATAATTCCACCCTCAGCAGCCTGTGTGAAGGAGACTTCTGGGTCAGCGTTCACTCACATCTCGCGCTGACTCGAGAATATGCAGTTTATTTTATTTATTAATATTTGAGAGAACGAGCATAGCATTTTTCGTTTAGCCTTGTTCCAAAATGTATATAGTAATTGGGCTTGTTGGGTGCTATTGTGACTACTACATAAAATGTATTATGCAATGCTCCTGTGAATTCACAGCAAGCCAGAATTCCACATCACATTCCACTTAACTAGAACTTGACTTTGGTAGAAAAGTTTCTATTTAGCATTTGGCAAAAGCTCTTTGTTTAATTCAAGTATATTCTATTTGGAAAAGGAAAAACAATTACATGTGATACTAAATTCCTTTCAGAGAATTGAGTATTTTTTCAGAGAATTGTAATGTTCCCGTGTTGCAGGGGAAACAGCAGAAAAAGGCTGTAGAAGAAAAACAGTGTTTGGAATCAGATAAATTTGGGGTTGGATCTCTTTTCTGCCACTAGGCAGTTTATGACAATGGAGAAGTGACTAAGAAATGACAGTAAGAATCAGTTGCCCAAAGTATAAAGGGGGGATAAAGTTACTACTTTCACAAAATTAAGTTATATATGTGTGCAAAAAGTCATCGCATACACGCGTCCACCTCCACAATCACAATGCCAGGCACAGAAGCACAGAACGAGTCCCAGTTCTTGATTTGCTGTTGTTTCCTACTGGATACCACCTCTGTCCATCTGGTACCCTGGTTGACCTTGGTGTCTAATAAATCCTGCCATTGAAATATGTGTTTAATGTATAACATGTCCTGTGATCTCCAAAGTGTAAAAAAGTAGTTAAAGAAAGATGAGAGGTCCCTCTGAATCTTGAGATATGGGGGCTCCCCGGCTCTGTCTCAGCTTGGGTGTGTGTGTAACAGTTACACCTATGTAAACAGCTGCAGAACTTTCTCTGTGCATAGCTGTAGGCGTGTGTGTGTGGAGGGGAGTAGTTGGAGGGTAGAGACATGGGGAGGACTTACAGAGACCCTCTGCCCCGGTACACGTTGTAACCAGCGATGAGAGCTTAGAGCCCTCTAGTGTTCCTTAAACGTATTCCCTGGAGTTGTGAGGCAGGCACAGCTAGTGGGCGCATCTCTAGGCAGATGCTGCCATCCCCTGGTAAGAGTCACACTTAGCAAGCCTCAGCGTGTTCGCTGCTCTAGGCTGCAGGCTGCCAAGGGCTAGGCGTTTTTTCACCTGAATCCGAAGAGCTGGCTTTGGGAAGGCATGACACACACACAAAGGAAAAACAAGCTAGCTGTCAGCAGAGCCCATGATTACCTTAAGACATACTCGGGGCCCCTCATCCCCTACGCAAACCTCTGTCATTGCACTTTCCAAAGTGGCCTGTCCTCCTAATTTTCTTTCTTGTCTTTGAAGGCCTGTATGAGAGGCATGATTCAGGAGCATAAATGTTATGAGAAGACTTTGGTGGTGGTGGTGGTGGTGGTGGTGGTAGTAGGAATTAAGCAACTTTACCAGAAAGTAATTTTGTTAAAGTTCATCACACATTGAAACAGGTGATCCAAAGTAGTGGTAAATAGCCTGTAACATAGTAGATATTCTTCACATATTAACTCCCTTTCTAATCACCCTCCACCCAACACACCACACCCCAACCGGGCCTTTTTAACATCCTAACCACTGCACACATCTGTGACTCGTCAGCTGTGGCCTAACCTGTTTGATTACCTCTGCTGACAGAGCTCTCACTACCCACTGTGGCTGCTGAGCCTGCTGTTGGTAGTTGTCAACAAGTCCTTATTTGTCTTCATTGGTTCCTTTCTCACGATATATATTCAGATGTACAGAGAGTTTTAGTATCCAGGTCTCTGTACATCAGAATAAATATTCTTAGGTTCTTCGGCCTTAGGTTTCATGACAGATTTCAAAATCTTTATCCTACTTCCCCTACTTATTTAGATGCGCTTCATCTCAAACTGAGTTTAATAGAGTTTTAAAAAACACCCTGAGCAGTATTAAGCCAGCAGAACCGTGATCTCCTTGTGCTGAACATTCGAATTGGATCAACATGTTTAAAGATGTATAAATATGGTTTTAAAGGGTTAGTAAACACTCATGCACAGTGTCATCCAGGTCTCTTTCCCAGGAATGACTGCTACATTTTCTATATAAAATGACCCTGGCCATTTAGCATCATATAAATTATTCCCATTTATACCATCACAAAGTTTGTTCTGGCCTCTGTTTTCAGACTTCCCATAGACAGTTGTCCTCCTCTCTCTCTCTGATTATGACAGTTTCAGGCTGTGGTTTCTGTTTACCATCCTTGAAGTATGGGGAAATACTGATTAGAACACATGCTCTCATTGGTCACAACAGGGATTCATTTTATTTTAAGTGTTTCTTTAAATAAGCCCCTTTGTATTAAAACACAAATGTATTACAAAGAACCTTTTTGTTACTATCACATACAAAAATCTAGCATCCTTTGTCTTTAGAAAGAAAATGCAAAACTAAACAGGGGGAAAACTAAACAAGTACATTAAGATCTAGAAAAATATAGTTGCTTGCCAAAGGCTTTATTGAAAGGTGGGCATTAGAAGTTTTAGGGATTTTAGGCATTTTAAACCAAAGTAAGAGTTGTTTTTTTTTCAGGGGAGACTGGGGAGTTATTGCTTAATGGGTAGAGTTTCTTTTTGGGGCAATGAAAAAGTTCTAAAAAGAGAGAGTGGTGATGGCTGTACAACATTGGAAATGTACGTAATACCACTGGATTGTACACTTAAAAATGGGTAGCGTGGCAAATTTTACATTATGTAGTTTACTAGGGTGAAAAAGACTTTTAAAAAAATATTTTCTTTCAATGTATTTAACCATTTTGAAGACTTTGAAAGGGGTAGATCTGCACCAGGTAATCCAATGTCATGAAGTGAGCCACCGGCACAGCGTGGATCACGAGCGTACGAGCCCCAGTTTTGGAGAAGCACTGACCTACGCTGCTTGATAAAGATTATTACATTATGACAGATATAGTTAGCCTTCAAGGCTGGGATTGAGGGTGGACATATAGATATGCTTGTCATTCCCATTAATGCCTAGACTGCATCTTATAAAATAGTGGTCCCTTTAATAAGGAAGAAGAAACCTTGACATTATCTTATTTCATCCCATAATAACATTAATTAAATTATTATCACAATTTCTACTTACAGGTGAGGTAACTATAGATGAGAGAGGAAAACAATTTGTCCTGGGTCACATGTTTAGTGGTGAGGATCCCAGACTTGAACCTGATATTTTCTTCCTTCAAAGGTTATGTTTTGGGGTTTGGGTGTTTGTTTGTTTGTTTGTTTAATCCCACCACAAGAAGAGACATGAAATATGGAAGAGTTCAGAAGCTCTTCCTTGTGGCAGGTCAGTACTTGTCCAACTTGGTGGGCAAGTAGTTTGTGAATGCTGATATAGATTTCCCCACTGTTTCCATATGCATAGGCAGAAAAAGAGGCCAAGAAAGATGAAGTGACTATGCAAGACTGTAAGAGCAAAGATGAATTTCAAAAAAAGAGACTTAATTCTCCCTGTTGAAAAAAGGGAAGAGACTTTACTTGCTTTTTCATAGAGCATCTACTTTATAAACCTTGTCAGCTCTTCCTCTGTTTCTTTGAAATGTATATAAATCTTTCTAAAAGCTGTGCACAAAAAATGGGGTTCTACAGAAAGCAACCTCACAGGGCGATCTGATTATAACTGGGCAGGTCACGGTGGGGAGTCATGCCCCAGGCCTGTAACTTCTTTAGTGAAAGGTTTTAAGCCAGCCCTGTCCATTGTTCTTGTACATCTAGGTTAACAAGCCTTTGAAATACAAGTAATACGCCTTGCAGGAGTTAGCTGTCAAGAGAGCATATAATCTTGTTAACTATCCTGCAATCCAGTCCCGGTCCTGTTTCCTCCCATTCTCATGTAATCTTCCTTACATGTAATCCCTCCTGCATTTCAAATGCATAAAAGAAACTGCAAACTGTTCTCCTCCAGAACACATGAGATCTTGCTTCCCAGCCACTCTCATCAGTTTGGGCTCAAATAAACTCTTATGAAGATTCTCTACAGGTTTGCATGTTCTTACGTTAACAAAACTAGGTAAACCTCTTATCACCTTTATGACCCAGGAATGTCTGCCTTAAGGACACAGGATCCATCTCCCTTTTTATTTTTATTTTTTATTTTTATAGTGGATGGTTGTCACTGTGTGAGGGATATAAATGATAAATGTCTAACTATTAAAAAAAAAGTTAGGTGACCTGAAACAAATAAACAAAAAACAAACAAACAAATAAATAAAAGGCCCCATCTCTTTGAGATGGAATCATCAAGGAAGGGAATGCCCCTATGGCCTCATTTCTGTAGGAGGATAGCAGCCTAATTTGGCAGGTGCTCTGCTCCCAAACTACCTCCTGTCACTGAATTTTCCTTTGGATAAAGCCAATTAGCTAACACAGATGGTCACTCCAATTACCAAATGAATTCAGGATGACTTAGGTGTGCCAACTGGTACCTGCAAGTCTGCTGTTTGAGGACTAGTTATTGTTCATCAGTGGACTGTATCTACTTGGCTATATAAAAGGGTGAGATTTCTTTCTGTCTGATCTTTCGTGGGTATCACATTCTAGGTTAAAGCTTCTTCAATAATAAAACTGTGTTTTTCTTTCTCTTCAACTTTTTGTGAAGAGGTTTTCTGGGTTGGCAGGAGATTTTGCTTTAGTTCTATTTCCCCAACAAGGTTACACAGTGAACCAGGGCTGATTCAAAAAAAGGAACCACCTGGTTCCTGGCCTGGTACTCTTTCCAGTGGCCTCACTTCCTCTTAGGAGTAAAGGGGAGCAGAATATGCCACCTCCAAAAAATGCCTCTTTGACCTACTGATTATTTTGAGATGGTTATTATTTTTTAAAATTAAAGTTTATTGGGGGTGACAATGGTTAGTAAAGTTACATAGGCTTCAGGTGTACAATTCTGTAATACATCATCTATATATCACATTGTGTATTCACCACACAGAGTCAGTTCTCCTTCCATCACCTTATATGTCCCGTTTCCCGTCATCTACCACCTCCCTCCCCACTTACCCTCTGGTAACCACTAAATTATTGTCTATGTCTATGAGTTACTATTTTTTAAATCTTCTTTCCTGTTTAGCTGCAGATGTTACTTAAGGTGGTGGCTTGGGCCATTTGGGAGAGTGACTCAGTTTTCCTGGGTATCTCCCATATATACAGGAGGTATACATATCTCTATACTTCTCTGTTTTTCTCCTGTCAATCTGTCTTTTATTAAGGGGATGGGAGAGAGGATCTCAACCAAATACCTAGAAAGGTAAGGTACAGGGAAAATTTTTCTTCCTCCCCTACAAAAGCATACTGTTTTATGTGTGCTGTTTGTTACTGTTAAAGGGGTTCAGAACAGGCCTCCCCAAGACGTGCCACTTTGTCATGTGAATTATTCTGAGTTGAAAGCCATCGAGACCCTGCAGGCTCATGGGCTCATGAGAAACTTTTCCCTCTCCCTTAAAGAATTTAGAGTAGGGGTCTCGCCCATACCAAAAGTTATCAGCAGAAATAACTTTTTATGACCTATGTATAGGGCAGGGCAAACTTCTAATTATCAAACATCTGTTCTTATTGTCCTACAACTAACCTCCCCCCCACTCTCCCACCCTGGCAAAGCCCCAAGGTGCCTTAACTCTTTGTTGGCTCAGAGTGTTATATATACGTCATTTTTTCTGTCTCTGACTCTCGCACGTGTATGGGGTTCCCCTATGTACATATGTAATCAAATTTGGTTATCTTCTCTCGTTAATCAGTCTCATGTAGATTTAGTTATTACAGCCGCCCAAAGAACCTCAAAGGGTAGAGGACAGTTTATTCTTCCCCCACACTGAGTAAATGTTTTCTGCCTCCAGTGAAATGTAAGTTCCTTTGAGAGCAGAACCTGTGACTATACATTTCCTGTTATTTGCAGAATGACTAACAAAATGCCAGGAACGTGGCAAATACTCAACGAATTCAAGCTCAATCTGAACTTGGAAGAATTAAGTCAAATGGGTTGTGATCTTTACTCACTACAAGACTGTTAAAAATAAGACAACAGGCCCACAATGCTAAGCCCCACATCACTAGACCAAGACTTAAGGGCAGTTTCAGCTTTCCTAGAAAAGGAATCTATTATTGTTATTATTATTATTGTTATTATTATTAGCTTTAGGTGTACAAAACAGCATAGTGATTAGACATATAGAAATGGAATCTTAAGCTCCCCAATCAGGAACTGCCTAATCCGCACTAGTTAGGTCATCTTCCTGATAGGCCCCTGCCATCTCCTACAGGTAAGTGACCCTGCAATAACCAACCAGCTTTTTTGTCTAATAGAACTTCCTTGTTCCCACTTACTTCTGCCTACAAAAGTCTATCACTTATTACAGGAGTGAAAAGAAAACCAGCAGATTCTAAGCCTGGCTTCTAAAATAATGTCCTCAAACAGTGAAGACTTATGCTGTACTCTCAGACACACCTGCTCTTTGGTGAAATATTATTTTTTTTCCATCTAGTCAAATTATTAATAATTTTAGTACTGACATGATACCTAAATCTTGAATGATATTGGACTGCGCTCAGGTTGGGCTTACAAAGTAGCTCCTCAAAGAGTTTGAAATTAGGAAGAAAAGGAAAACTCATAGTGATTCATCTTTGCATAGCATTTTAAATTTACAAAACATTTTCTCAAGCCTTTCACTCTCAAGGAAACCTAATTAAAAGAAGACAGTGCAGCCCAACAAGGGAGATTTCTTAGTGGCCAAGTTGGAACTCAAATGCCATATTCAAAACCCGAGTCCTGGTCACTCCCCAGTGAAAATCCTGGTTTTCGAGGCATGGACACTGCAATGTTCACTGCCACCAAAAATAGATTTTTCCCCTCTTGTAATTTCCCAAAGACAAAAGGTAAGATTAAATTATATTAAACTTCACAAGCAGGTGAAGCAATTTGTTGTTTGTTCTCTCTAAATAGCGCTTTCAGACCTGATTTCCAATTGTTCATATGGGAAATTGTGGGATTTGAAGAACCCAGAGGAAAATGGGATTCTTAGTAACTTAAATGTAATGAACCTTGATATCCCCCATAGACGCCCAGGGCAGGGGGCCGAGTTAGTGAAACAACTATTCTCGTCATGTCCTGGTTTGGTCCCTTTGCTTTATGTGTTTATTTGCTGCTACTATTATCTGCTGTACATGCTATACGTGTAAAATATTCTGATTACATTGTTACATGTGGAAGTTCTTCCTTCATATACAAAACCTGCCTGGAAAAAAACAAAAAATGATGACACAACACGGCCAGGAAGAAGTAGTGCCTTGAAAATTTCAATCTAAAGATGCTGAGGTCCCAAAGAATATTTACCTCACATTGGGGCTGGTTTCTATTAGGTTATTTGTGCTGGTTTTTGGTGGGAGGGGGCCAAGTATGATGCATGTTATTGTACCTTTAAGGATAGTATAGTACTAAACATACACACAAGTGTTTTAAAAGGTTTGGTGAAATTTGTAATCCAGAAGAATGTAGGATATACAGTAGATCATGCTGTCACTTAATGATTGATATTTTTAGTGAACAAATAGCTGCTAGATAAGAAAATAGACTCTCCCTCTCTCTCTCTCTCTCTACACACACACACACACACACACACACATCAGTGTGTAATTGAAATTTTTTTAAATTTACTTATCATTATACATCTCGGAAGCAGTAATTTCTTTATTTACACTTCACTGTAGAACGCTACATTATATTTTTAATAAATATTATACCTTGATTTTAAAAAAATGCATGTGTCATAGGAAACCACAGGTAGTAGGCTTCTCATTGACACACATAGCTCTGACATTCAAAAGGAATTGACATATGATTTTCACATATTTAGACTCTGAAATGTATTTTAAACTATTTAAAAATTCATGGGAATAGTTAACGGAAGAATTACTTATTGGCAATGAAAAAC
This sequence comes from Rhinolophus hipposideros, assembly GCF_964194185.1. Taxonomy (NCBI): domain Eukaryota; kingdom Metazoa; phylum Chordata; class Mammalia; order Chiroptera; family Rhinolophidae; genus Rhinolophus; species Rhinolophus hipposideros. Next base: position 24,135,913 of record NC_138067.1, on the reverse strand, counting down.
GCATTGAAAGCTTTTAGAGCCTTTGCAAACTGCCACTCAAGCGTATTGTTTATGAATTCTTTGCTCTTTAAAACTGAGAACAGAGCAATTAACTACAACTTCACACCTTCAGGAAGACTAAAAACACAGCCTGCCATCTATTGTAAATTCCAAAGTGTATTCTTTCACTTAAATTTATGGTTCCATTGTGTGGAGATTTTCCTTTTATTCAAAAGAAAGTTTGAAAGTGAATCTTTTATTTTGTTCCCTGAAAATGGGCAATACATACCAATTTTGTTCTTAGGAAAATAAGCTTAATGGAGCCCATTGTAAAAATAATGGGAGGCCAGCATTTAAGCACAGGCCGACCATATCAAGTGGACAGTGTGCTCCGTGGCTTGTCCCTGACAGAGGTGATCCGAATTCTGGAAGCGTGAGCCTCGGTCACCGCTGGCGGGTCAGTCAGTGAGCAGGGGCACTCACACAGGGTCAACCCTGTGCTCAGGGCTTCGTGGAAGCCCCTTGATCCCCACAGAGACCACACTGAACTCACACCACCCGAACTTCACATGCATTTGTCCAGTGAGGTTAGGGAGGGGAGCCGATGAACTCCCAGCCCCACAACTGGGAAGACACGGATTTGAAACCAAGAAGTAGTCTGACCAGAACTTGAGTACTCCCCTGGATGGAAGCCATATTCTACCCAAATATGAGTAGGTACCGGGCACTACGAAAGGTCAGTGGCATGACACCAATACACTACAACTCAACACTTGCTCCACCAACAGCAAGTAACATGATGCTCCTTTGTGAGCTCGACAATTAAAACATGAACTAACTCACTTGATTTCCACACTTCAGAGCTGCTCCAAGAAGGAAGTAGAATGGAACCTCTATCCTCGTGTTCGTTAGGGCTCAATATGATCACATCTTTCCTGCTATTCTTCCTGCCTCGGTCAGGCCCCTGTTGCCTCCTCTGGAATTATTACATTTGATTCCAATATCAGCTTTCCTCCTTTAATCTCCTACTCAATTACACTTTTCAAAGAGTGGTTCTGCTCCCGATCACTCTCCTGCTCGAGAAACCTCTCTGTGGCTGCGCGTGACTGTTGGATAAAACACACACAACCCAGACTTCCCGTGTTCTGGTTCCTGACTGTGCTCTCCACACCTCCCTTCCTTTTCCCACCAAGATGTAAGTCAGCCACTTCCATATGACACTCTTCCCGGCACCTCAACCCCAGGACTCTTCACCAAACACTTAGTAGGACCTTGCTGTGGTGGTGGTCAGTGACAGACACTTTGATCAATGCGAATACATAAACTCTACATGGATCCTGCCCTCGAGCCACAGATAATTTAGTAATCAGATGAACCAGGCACACGCCAGCTTCAGAAAAATAATCCAGGAGAATGAGTAGAGCTTTGGAGATCTTTACTGAATTCAGTTAGGAAGTGTGTATTTAGCTCAGCTATTCTAGTCGTCGTTAACAACAGAAGCAAACTAACATACTTGGTATGAAAAAGGTGCTGTGTTTCAGACTGGGAAAGAGTAGGGCCATGATGTTGACCTTCAGGAGGAGAAAAAGGCACAGTGATCCTTCTCCTATTTTGCCTATATTTCTGCATTTTCCTACTATTGGTCACCCAGTTTTCTTGGTCTAGAAGAATTTTTTCTCTCACTTCTGCCTACTGAAAATGTATTATAATATTACTAATCCATCAAAGCTCGGCATGTAGCCTGTCTCACTGTAAAGGATCATCCCCTCTGTGAGGTCCAACAGCTCTCACTGTTCCCCTCAGTCCACGCTTCTATTTTTATGGGGTATTTTGGGAAGCAATGCATTTCCTTCATGATCAGATCACGGTTAATTTATCTGCCATCTTATCAGAGCCTAGATCAGGTGCCTAAAAATTTGTTGTTCAAGAAATATTTTCCTCTCAAAATTCTATCCTATTATTTCTCTCTCTCTCTCCATATATATATTTTAAAATAACTTCTTTCATTTGTTTCCTCTTTTTATTCTTTAAAAAACTTACAACTGCCTTTCCAATGCCAAGTGCTCCAAACAACTTAATCTGTTAAGCCTCAGTTTCCTCATCTGTAGATTGGAAATAATATTACCTAGAATATCAGGTCATTAGAACTACAGAAGGGTGTGCATCATTGGGAACCTGAATAACACATTAAAATAAACATAAATGAACCATATCAGAATAAATATTTTTATCTTACTAAGTGAGTTTTATTTCTGATAATAACCAAGAGTCATTTGGTGCCAAATAAGATGGATAAAGGGGTGAACAAGCTGGGTAATACTGACTTATATCAAAACAAGCAGTTTGCAGCAGTCATGCTATTCTCAAGATTAGAGCTGCATGCCTCGCCCTTGCTCGCCAATTCCTTCACCTGGAACTCCCTTCCTGACCTACAAATAATGCCCATTCTTCAGGGATTGATTCACATTCTACCCTCTACAAATGTGTTCATCCTCCCAACCAAATGTTATCACTCTCTCTCTTCTGAATTCGCCCCTCCCAGATGTTTTCAATCTCTCTTGCACCAACTACTAACTTTTTTACTGCATTGTAATTGTCAATCTATATATTTCTTCCTCCTGATCAAGTTTCAATATTTTGAGAGGAAGGACAGTGTCTTCTTCCCTAGATGTCTTGCATAGAGGAGTTCTAGCAATTATAAAAAAATAGTGAATTACTGCATAAAGGACAATATATTAGACAGCACACTATTGAAAGAACTCAGAATTACGGAAGAGACTAAGGCACAGAAGACAAGAAGGGCTAGCTGGTAGAGAGAAAAATACATTTTGAGGTTGAAAGAAGGGTAAACAATGACTATGGAAATGTCCTTTCGATGACAACGTGGTCCACAATACTAACCTATCCTGCGTGCCGTCCCCCAACAACTGAAGAAAAGTAAATGCTCCACAGCACTGTGGACGTTCTTCATTTTAACATTCTCGAGACGTAGATGGGGTACAGCGTATGTATTTCATAATAGTTTAAGTTTCTACTCATTTCCATAGCTTTTGAAAGTTCAGTGATCCAAACTGGAAAATGGTTCTATCTCCATTGCATTATCAATTCCTGAATTCTGTTTGTCTTATTATTTTTATCATAAGCATGTGATGTCACATGGTATCATAACACATCAACAAATCTAAGATTTTTCAATCCATTGAAGTTCCAAAGAATCATGTTAAAGATTAAACATGAAATGAGTTCTAAATATGTGTCCACCTCTTAACTTTAGTCTATGTCATTTCACAGTCATTATTGCCTTCAGCAGTCAGCCCTTTCACAGACTGTTCTTTTCCATTGGATGGTCTGAGATTATTTGCTACCATTAAAATAAAAAACTAATAACATATGTAGAATAAGATAACATTTCATTCAACAAACTACATTTATTCAATAATTTACATTGAATAACAGAAATCATACCAATTAGTAAAGAAGAAATGGGGGTACCATATTGGCACATTTTAAATAGAGAGATGGCTGTATAGCAAGAGTGATTGGACTGGGCTAAGTGGCCTCAGTGTTGCTGTTTCCCCTTCCACTCTGCTTTACCGCATATCCAGCACAGAAGCTCTTCTTGCCATTGTTTTCAGTGACCCAAGTTTGTGACAACCATTTGGCTGCACACACACACAGCCGTTACTGTGCATTTAGAGGAAACCACTGAGCAATGGTTACTCCTTTTTGTAAACTTCTTGGGGAAGCTGATTACAGATCGTCAAACGCCTGAACAACTAAGTCTAACCTAACAAGTATATAAATATTAGTCAAAAAATTATATTTTGAGGCTATTTCTATATAATATTCTTATAAATAAGAGATGAATCTAGGCATTCTAACATCGTTGATAGTCTTTAAAATCAAGTTCTGGAAAAAATACATCTATCCATCCATCCTTACATACATACATGCATTCCTGCTCTGACAAAGTCTGTTTCAACCTAAGAGTTCTACTGTTTATTCTCTTCAACCAGAGAAAATCAGTAGTCTGACTAGTTATAGCAACTGATTACACTTATAATCTATCTCCTAGGTTCAGACATTAAGTCAGACATTAAGACATTGTTATTTAGAGCTCATGAACAAGCATGACAAAAAATGATGGTGTATAAATACCCAGGGGGTGTTTCATTTTAATCTTGTATAAACATATAATACTTGGAGTAAAGCTGGACATAAATGCAATTATACTAAGGAAAACCGATTTAAGGGAATTATGAGAAATCAAAATTTATTTGGAATTTTAATATATAGTGGTTCCTATTTACGTCATACTCGTGTTAAAAGGTAATACTGACATATTTAAGTTATCAATAGACTCTTTTCTTTGTTCCTTTGATGATCCAGGAACATAAACTCTGATCTGCTCAAATGTATATATTAGCAGATCAATTGAAAGTTCAATCCTAATGTCACAAATGAAAGCAGTAAATATGCATCTTGCACTAAGTTTTTACACAACCAGGCCTAGGTAGAGGTACCTATGATGGTGACAGTCTCAGATGTTCTTCAGTTTGGGCACACAGAATAAGATGAGTAAATACAATTTCAGACAACACTACAAGTAACAGTCTGAATATGATTTATGGGATGTGAACTGCTCTCCCAGAGTGGCTAATGTGAAAAGCCAAAGGAATCCTAGTTCTACTCCAGGGTCTCAGGTGAAATGCTGGCTCACAGCTTTATCGCTAGTTGTTCTCCCGATGCCCATGTGTGATGCTTATCCAAATGGTCTGCAGGAAATTTTTATGGTTTTTCTATCAGGTATTATGAAAACTTACATATTCCTAAACAAGAAAAAAATAGTCCAAACTTTTTTCCCCATTGGTGTTTAAAATTATAATTTCTAATTGTAATAACTTGATATTCTCCAAAGAAAGTAAATTGACATTTATCTAAGCATTACATTGTGGAAAAAGCCCTCACTCTGAAATTTGTACACTAGAATCCCTAACCAAGGTTTTAGCCCCAACCAAGGTTTCTGGCCAGAGAGAAGTCAGATTACTTCGCTGAGTTTCAACTTTCTTTACCCCTAAAATGGTATAACTAAAATATGTCTATACTATATGCAAAAAAATGTATCACTCGAATAGATTGAGATAACTTGAAGATTTATATTATTTACTGTGAGCAAACCCTAAAATAACAAATCATTGTAACTAATAAATCGAAAATGGAGATAACATGGGGGGAAAATACAAATGAAGTTACCAAAAGAGAAAGAAATAAGCAAATTCCAGATGAAACTAATAAAAATACCAAAGAGTAAGATGATGAACTTAAACCCAACCAAAAATAATCACATGAAATGTAAATAGCCTAAACATGTTATTGAAGACAGAGGCTGTCAGATTGGATGAAAAAGCAACACCCAACTTTAAGGCACCTACAAGAAACTCATGTTAAATACAAAAAATACAAATAACTCTAAATTAAAATATGGAAAAAGACATCAGACAAAGTAGATCTTAGAGAAAAGAATACACCAGGGACAAAGAGTTTCATTCATAATGATAAAGCAGCCAGAAAGAAAAATTCACCAAAAGTACACAACCCTAAATCTTCATCCACCTAATGACACAGCTTCAAGATACACAAAGATAAATAAAACTAATAGAAGTGCAAAGGAAATACACAAATCCACAGTTATAGTCAAATATTTAAACACTCCACTCTCCATAATTGATAGAAAAAGTACATAGAAAATCAGGAAAGATAGAAAAGACTTGAATAATATTATTTACCAAAATGATTGCCCTAATCGACGTCCATAGAACATTCCATCAAAAATAGGATAGGATAATGTGTGCTCGCTTCAGCAGCACATATACTAAAAAAAAAAATAGGATAATGTACATTATCTGAAATGCATGTGTCTATATAAAGATTGCTATGAAATCTATTAAAAACTCGTAAAATTCTAAGTTTAGCAAAGTTGATGCAGATCAATATACAAAAATAAATTATATTTATATATCCAAGAAAGTAACAATTTGACATTGAAATTAAAAATTAAAACATCATCATTTATAATAACATAAAATATGTAATAATTAGGGATGGAACTGACACAGATGTCATCAGAACGAAGATGCAAAAGCAAGTGGAAAGACCCTGAGGCAGGAGCATCGTCAGCCTCAGGGAGGTAACTGGACCTGAATGAATAAAGGGAGAGAATCTAGAAAAGGAGTCAAGAAGAGACTGGATGTTGGAGGGTCTTTGAGGCCATGGTAAGGACTTTAGATTTCATTCTTAGTACAGTTGACCCTTGAGCAATGCAGGGGTTAGGGACACCAACCCCTGGTGTAGTCAAAAGTCCATGTATAATTTTTGACTCCCCAAAAACTTAACTACTGATAGCCCACTATTGACCAAAAGCCTTACTGTTAACATAAACAATTAACACATATTTTGTATATGTGTTATATATACTGCATTCTTTTTTAGAATAAGAATTTAACTCAATTAGAATTGTGTGCTTTTTATTTGAAGCTTTACAGAAAGCATTTTTATATTTAAAAAATTTTAGATTATTCTTTTTTATTGCTGCATTGTATTTCTTTGCACAATGTATCTATTCTATTCTTTTTATTTTTTATTTTTCAATTACAGTTGACATCAATATTATTTTATATTAGCTTCAGGTAGGTTAGATAGCTATATCATTTACAAAGTGATCCCTCTGATAAGTCTAGGACCCACCTGACACCATACATAGTTATTACAGTATTATTGACTCTATTCCTATGCTATACTCTACATCTCATGACTATTTTGTGACTACAAATCTGTACTTCTTACTCCCTTCACCTTTTTCACTCAGTCCCCCAAATAATCTCCCATCCAGAAACCATCAGCTTGTTCTCTATCTATAATATGAGTCTGTTTCTGTTTTGTTTGTTCATTTATTTTGTTCTTTAGAATTCACATGAGTGAAATCATATGGTATTTGTCTTTCTCTGTCGGACTTATTTCACTTAGCATAATACCCTCTAGCTCCATCCATGTTGCCGCAAATGTATTCTTACAATAAAGTAAGCTAGAGAGAAAAGAAAATTTTATAAAAAAAAAAAAAACATAAGAGAAAATACATTTACAGTACTGTACGTATTTATTTAAAACAATCCACATATAAGTGGGCCCGCACAGTTGAAACCCATGGCATTCAAGGGTCAACTGTGATTGTTTTTTTAAAGGACCTAGTGTCCCTTTGCAAAAATTGTAGCATTTTGCTGATAATCACATTCTCCAGATTCTAGGTGTTAACGTCCACCTACTCTAAGTATCTCCCAGACAACATATACATAAGGACCTTATATTGCTTGTTCCCTTCTCTACCTCTCTTCCCAATCCAGTAAGCCATCTATGTATGCAGCTTTTGTTATGTCTAAAATGGCTCTTGACAGCAGGAGCTGCATTCAGGCCATAAGTGCAGCTATCTCTAATAAACTCTTTCCTTAAGATACACACTAAGTGGAAAGAATCTGTTCCCTACAATTTTGATTTGAGAACTTATCATGAATTCTAACAACACTGTTATTGTGTACAAGACTTTGCATGAGTTACTTAATTTCTCTACGTCTCACTTTCACCATGTGTCAAACCAGGGAGTGCAACAAATATCTTCCCTTGTTGTCATGGAGATAAAAGGAGAGTTAGTTAGGCACAGATCCTGACACAAGGTTCAGAATACCATACGACATAAATATTAATGATTGTTGCTGTTAGGGGTATAACTTTGAATAAGACTATCAGTAATACATTTACTTGTGTTGTTTTAAATTTTGACATTCTTTAACTTTCCTCTAGAATCCTAAAAAAAAAATTTAGTTGGATTTGTGTTGTTTGTATGGAATAACCATTTAAAAAAATTGTTATGTCCTACCTTAATTAAAGTCATTAAAAACACATTGATACAGTAAGCTTAAAGGTCATAAATTTTGCATTTGATCTCAGTTGGGTGTATTTATAATGACAGTCCTCTCACATATATGTACTCCAACAGATGGCCAACCGACCTATGAAAAGATGCTCGTCACTAATCATCAGGGACTGCAAATTAAAACCACACTGAGATATCAACTCATGCGTGTCAGAATGGCCATCATCAACCAATCAACAAACAACAAGTGTTGGCAAGGCGGGGAAGGGGTTTCCCAGATGAGTGTGGGTTGGAGAGCTAAACTGATTATCTCCCCAGACTTGCCTATGGTGCCACTGGGCACCCAGGCATCATCCCATCAAAGGCCACTTTCGTCTTTGATGCGGAGCTTCTAAAAGTGCAATGACAGGAATGGCCTCCTCCCTGAGCTCCCTGTTCTTCCATGTGCCATGGAGGGATCTGGGGCCCCAAGAGACAGACACACGTGAATCTGTACAAAGCTGTTCCTGATGCTCTCCTACACTCTTTGTATAAACATCTACCCTGACTGAATGTGTTCTGTCATCCAGCTTTGCTCTTCCCCTTTCTTCTTGTATGTGTGTCGACCTAAACGGTATGCCATAAACTTCAAGTGACTCATTTTATTTTGTTTTCATTTTGGGGTGAACATTCAGTTTCAGTGTTTTGGACCTAGGTTTCCAATTAAGTATTAGTCAGGCATTAAAAGCACAAGTAATGGGTTAACTTTAGACTAGAAATTGGTGCAAGAATCTTTATTCCTCACTCAGGGGACCACACTTGGAGTACTACTGCCTTGAATTATATTCTACAACTTTTACGCAGATTTTTAGCTATCTTATGTATCTGATCACCTAACCTGGTCCTATAAGGTGCTTATATTTCTTATTTAATAACTAAATTTTGAGAACCTACTGTGTGCAAGCTGGGTTCACATTCTAGCTGACAGAAAGGGAAAAAATGGGAGTGAACATATACCTCTCTCTGTTAAGGGCACAGGCAGGGTTGTGCTGGAGGTGGCTGGTACCAACCAGCTCATGAGAGCCAGTTGTTAACTTTTCAGGAATCATATGAGTTGGCAGTTAAACACGGCCTTTAGTAAAAGTTAAATTACAGAAATTCATAATTAAGCAAATTATACTGAAAACAAGGGCAGCAAATACTCGAAAATCAACCCTCCTTAATTATATCATTATGTTTCACTATTATCTATGCCCTTATGGTTATTTACTTCTACTGTCTATGCATGGAAACACTATATAACGGTATGCTACTGCATATCTTTTTCTGACAGTGATGAAACTTCATGTTGGTAGCTGGAAATCAATCGTGGCGGATACATTTACACTGTAGAAATTGGCAAATACTGCAATCCAGGCCTTAATTTATTGTTTAATTGATTGTCTACACAGAGCTGGCAAACCAGCACACAACCTGCTTTGATTCAGTCCTTAAAATAAAAAGATTTTAAAAAATATTTTAAAGTATAAAAGGAATGAAGTAAAGAAGGAAAAAAAAGGGAATGAGTAAGGGAATACATGACAGAGACAAGCATATGCGGCTGCAAAGCCTGAAATTATTTACTAGCAGGCCTTTCCAAGAAATGTTTCCCAAACCTGATGGAGAACCTATTAATAATGTAAATGAAATTGAAAAGCTCCATTGCTGGCTGTCAGCTGGATGTTATCGTCAGCCTATAGAAGCAGCCTCACTCCTTGTCATGTGGTCCTATCTACCTTCAAAGCCAGCAAGGGAGGACATTCCTTGTGTTGAATCTTTCTCAGGCCTTAAAGCTCTTTGGCCAGGAAGCAAGCACCCAGTCCCTGTTAAGGCTTATGGGAATAGGACAGGCCCATCGAGGCTAATCTCCCTTTCTTGAGGTCAGCTGTGCCCTATCGCATATGTAATCACGGTGTGATGTCCCATTGTTTTTAAGGTCCTGCCCCCCAATCAAGAGGATGGATTACACATGGCTTTGGGTCATGGGGTCATTCCAGAATTCTTCCTACTACAAGGGGAACCTCCTAGTTTCTGCCACATCTACCTTTTATTTAAATTATTATTTTGAGAATTTAATAAACTCACAGATATATATATATATTCATTATATATATTCATTATATATATGCACACACATGTATCTCTGATGCTTCTTTCAGCAGGAAGAGTTACGACATCTGATTTGGGCTTCTTTTTTAAATGAAAGCAGTATTTTAAGCAGTGATGGTTAACAACAACTTACTTCAGGTGCAGAGATAAAGCAATAACCAACCAGATGTATTTTTTATGAGGCCTGCAGAAACACTCGGTTAATGAGAACTTACTTCAGAGGTAGAAATAAAACCACCCAAAAGCTGTGTTTTCCACAACATCTGCAGAAACACTTGGAACCCACACGCATATACATGATATATAAAGAAAACTTTGCATGTGCCATTTCAAATGCCCAAGGTGTCCCCTCCACCCTATCTTTTCAACAAGAATAATGGCCCTAGCCTTTGCTAAAAAACAAGCCAACAGGCCCCAAATGGGGCTTATGCTCCCATGTCACCAAACCGAGACTTCACTGAATTAACAGTTTCAGTTCTCCCAGAAACGGAATCTTAAACCGGTCAGTTGGGAATCACCTGAGATACAACTTGTTAGATAATCAGCCTGACAGACCTCCGCCATTTCCTAAAGAAAGTAACTTTGCAATAACTTCTTTTTTGCCTAATAAAACTTGCCTGTTCCCGCTCCCTTCTGCCTATAAAAGTCTTTTTGTACAGCTCCACAAAGCTCCTTTCCATCTGCTAGATGGGACACTGCCCTAGTTCAATCGATTTTTGCTCAAATAATCTCTTAAAAATTTTAATATGCCCCAGTTTATCTTTTAATAGTTCTGGTCTCAGAAGAGAGAACCAAAAAAGACACCCCACGGCCCCCCAGGAGCAACAAGTAACCAAGAGAGGGTACCTGCTGAGCCCTGAGCCCGCTGCTTTCTCGCTGCCTCTGGAGGAGTTGGGCACACCCTTCTGGGATCCTGGATCCTAGTTCCGCGGCTTTGTGTCATGAGCTGTCAGACTTTGAGCATTTCTCTTCCTGGACTGGTGTGGAAACCTGCCGGAGTCAACTGGGTCTGACTTAGAACCCAGACTGGGTCTATTTAAGTTGCAATGGAGCCAATGTGAGGGCCCAGGTGAATCAAATTTTAAGGCTGAGCAAGCAGGTTAAACTTATCAAAGATAATTGAATTTGAGTGGCCACAGTGGAGGACTTTTAAACCTAGACAAGCTTATCAATTTACGAGGTGCCCTAGAAAAAAGGGGTCTCAGGCAGGCACTCCCCGTAAATGGTAGAGAAAAATTATGTTTCCTCCTCTACAGTTTCAGGTGACAAAAATGAGCCTTGCTGGGACACTCTCGCTGCAGAACCTACCGAAGCGACCTGAGGAAAACTGGCAGAAGCCAGCAAATGGTAAGAATTCTTACCAAAGTCAGCTCTCCCAGATCTCTATCTGTGGTGCCTGGTCCAGAGAGAAAAGTAAAATTTCATATTGTCTTTTGAAAGTTCAGACTGTGTGAATTTGGTTTTGGGGTGCCCATTGGTTGTTGAATGTTTCTCTCCCAGGACAGCTTTTTTTTTTTTTTTTAAGAGTTAATGAATAAGGCTTTTTTATACCATTGGAGGATGTGTGCGTGCATGTGTTTGTGTATATGCCTATGTATATGTTATATATATACACAGAACACACACATATTTCATCTATTATCTCCACCAAATCCATCTTCTCACCAGAGATTTTTAAAAAATCCAAATACTGTAGCAATGTTAATTTTATTATCTTGACAGAACATCTTTTCGCAACAATTGCTCTGCAAGAATTAAATGCTAAATCAGCAAACTTCTAGAGTACTCAGTAGATCTGCTATTATGCAAGTTTATGCAATTTCTGTGAAGTGGTGCCCAGAGACTTACAAACAGGTTAACTTTGTCCAAATGTGAATTAATTTCTTTTTTGTTATAATTTGATTTACATACATTGTGCAATGATGACCACACTAGGTTCCGCCAGCATCTATCTTCTCACATAGATACAATAAAAAGAAAGAAGAAAAGAAGAAAGGCGAATTTTGTGCTTATGATGAGAACTCTTGGGATTTACTCTCTTAACAACTTTTCCATGTATCCTACAGCAGTGTTAGCTATAGTCAACATACTCCATATGACATCCCTAGTACTTATCTTACGACTGCAAGTTTGTACCTTTGACCACCTTCCTTCCATTCCTCCTCCCCTTCCGCTTTGCCTCTGGTGGCCACAAATCTGATCTATTTCTCTATGAATTTGGATTTTTTATTTTATCATTTTATTCCAAATATAAGTGAGATCACACCGTATTTGTCTTTGACTTATTTCAGTTAGCATAATGCCTCTGAGGTCTATCTATATTGTCAGAAATGGTAGGATTTTTCTCAGTTTTTTTTATGGCTGAATAATATCGCGTTGTAGATATGTCCCACCATTTCTTTATCCATTCATCCACTGATGGACACTTAGGTTGTTTCCATATCTCGGCTATTGTAAATAATAATGCTATGAACATGGGGGTGCAGATAGCTTCTCAAACTAGTGTTTCTGTTCCTTTGGCTATATTCTCAGAAGTAGAATTGCTGGGTCACATGGTAGTTCTATTTTTAATTTGTTAAGGAGCCCCCATTCTGTTTTCCATAGTGGCTGTACCAAGTTATAATCCCATCAACAGTGCACAAAGATTCCCTTTTCTTCACATCCAAACCAGCATTCATCTCTCATGTTTTTGATAATGGCCATTCTACAATAACAAGCATGAGGTGAGATTTCGTTGCGGTTTGACTTGTCATTTCCCTAATGACTAGTGATGGTGGGCATCTTTTCATGTATCTGTTGGCCTTTCATATCTTTTCTGGAAAAATGTCTTTTTAGGATCTTTCCTCACTTTTTAATTAGGTTATTTGGGGTTTTTGTTATTGAGCTGTATGAGTTCTAAATATGCTTTGGATATTAACCCCTGATCAGAGATATGGTTTGCATAACATTTTTCCCATTCTGTATGCTGTCTTTTCACTTTGTTGATAGTTTCTTTTGCTGTGCAGAAGCTTTTAAGTTTGAGGTAGTCCCATTTGTTTTTTTTTAAATTTTGTTTCTTGTGCTTTAGGTGTCGTATTATTGCCTTCTTGTTTGTCTCATTTTGTGTCCTGACAGATTAGCTTCCCAACCTGTAGGTTGGGGGCCCCAAAATTGTGGCCAGACAGAAATACAGGTTTCATTCCCTTTGCAGTTAGGGTTCTGCTGACTGTTGCCAGTTGTCAGGGGAGTTGTCCAAGACTTTCTTTCTTTGGGCTGTCTTTGGGAGTGGCTCTGGATCTTGGTAGGGTAGTAGTTTTTGTGCCCTCTTTGGGGACATTTCTTGTGTTTAAGGGGTTGTTCAATACTGCCAGAAATATTTACTGTTTGTCCCAACTTAAATCTGACAAGATATTTGAAAGGGTTATTTTTTTAAAGTAGCTCCATGGTCAGAAGTTGACCACATTGTAAGCTGTTATTTACAGCGAATAGGAACTTTCCTTTTTATGCCTTTTCCCCTAAACTAAAATAAAACTATGTACCCAGAAGGAAAGAAAAACATTCTGAAGACTTTGTAGAAGGATTCACTAAAACATTGCAGACATACAGCTCTAAATCTAGAACATAGGAATCTTTTACTTTTCATCTTAGCTGAAGATCTTCTCCCAGATATAAAGACGCAAATTGAAGATAATGTACTTAGACAGGTAAGGCAGCCTCCAGGTCATTCAGTAATCTGTCTAATAGCCTGCAGCCATCACCGAAACAAAGGTGACTTTGCAATAACCAAGGAGCATTTTTGCCTCATTTAACTTTCTTCCTTTTCTCCCCCTAACCCTCCTCCCTTCTGCCTATAAAAGTCTTTCATTTGCACAGCTCCTTGGAGCTACTTTCTATCTGGTAGATTGAATGCTGCCAGATTTGTGAATCATTTACTAAAACCAATAAGATCTTTCAAATTCATTCAGTTTTTGTTTTTTAACAAGATGGAGCCAAAAAGATAAAGGAAAAAAAAAACAACCAAAGAACAAAACACCTGGGCGAAATGGAAAACAATGCAGTGGGCTGTGGCATGCAGAACAGGAAGAATTCTGGGCTTGTGGTGGGAAGACCTGGGCTGAAATAGTAGTTCTGTCCTGGTTTTAGTTACGTCACCATCAGTTTCATTTATGACAAAAACATACGCTTCTGACTGTGTAGGATGACCAGGGAGATGACCAAATGAGGATATGAAAATTCTTGGTAATAATAATAATGGCTACCACCAACCAAGTGTTCATGATGTGCCAGTTCTTGTTTTAAGCACTTTCTATATATGGTCAATTTATTTAACCTTCACAACAGCCCTCTACTTTACAGACACGGAAACTGAGGCATAGAGAAGTTAAGTAGCCTCCCACACAGCTAGTGTGCAGCAGAGCTGGGATCCTAACGCAGACAGACTGGCCCCTGGTGCTATTCTGTTAACTGGCAGCCTCCATCGCCTGCCCAGGAGGAGGAATCATTACCCACCTGGAGTCTAACGAAGTCTCGTGGCCACTACGTCTCCTCTGCTCTGTCCAGCATGCGGCTCAGGCTGTGCTTGGAGTCCGTCTCCCCAAGTCCCTCCTCTGGCTCCTCTACTGGTCACGCTTGGTTTCTTTCCAGTTCAATTCTTTTAGCCATACCCTTCAGTCTTTTGGTAATGCTGAGCTCCCCCAGGTTCATTCATATTTGAACCTGAAAGACAAGCAAAGAAGCAAAATTCTGAGAACAAAGTTTGGGAACCAAAAAAGAAACAAAACAAACAAATAACAACAACAACAAAAAAAAATTGGGGAACCGAATACAGGGAGGAAGTGAAGATAGCTTGAGCTGGGGGATTTCCCCAGATGATCTAATGTCATCACAAGGTCCTCATAAGAGGGATGCAGGAGAGTCCAGTCAGAGAAGGAAGTGTGATCATGAAAGCAGAGGTTGGAGCAGAGTAAGTGAAGGATTTCAAGCAGCCTTGAGAAGCTAGAAAAGGTAAGGAATAGTTTCCAAGGACATCCAAAAGGGACATGGCCCTGATGACACTTTGATTTTAATCCTGCCGAATTGTAAGATTAAGTCCCCCAGAGCTGACACTTCTGACCTCCAGAAATGGAAGGTAATAAATTTGTATTTAGCCACCACGTCTGTGGTAATTTGTTTCCACCGTGATAGGAAACTGGTACATCAGAGCCTCCTCTATTCTTCATGACAGTGACTCCATTCAGGTGTCTAGGGCAATCGTCCTATAGAACTCACTGTGCCTGCTTTCTATTGATTAAACTTAAGTTAAACATTTTCATCAAGAACCCCACACGGGTGGTGATGTGTACCTCCCACTCATCACACCAAGAAGATAAGGTTAAACTGTCCCATAACTGGTGCCTACACGTGGTCCTTGGTTCAGGTGGTAGCCCTCCGATCTTCCCATTGTAAAGGCACATCCTTTTGCAGAGTGAATAAATAAACCGTGGGATGAAACTTGAAGAGCATGTGATTATTTTGCTCCTCAACAGTCATGCAAGTTTTGGTGACATGAAAGTTGTCTAAAATGTATTCTGGGAGCCTGGTGAATTTTTTAGTCTACACATTTTGAGCCTCTTGCTAATGGCATTAGAAAAAACTTTGTACTAATCTAGTTATTCAGGAGGTCAAATCAGTGCTTATGCTGGAGCTATCAAGGAAACCCGGTTACACCCAGAATTTCCAAACAATGTCCTGCAAATTTATTTTTGCAATTTTTTTTTTCTGAATGCAAGACTATGTGGTCTGTTCATCCCCCACTTGAGATATGTACACAGAGAAGGGACCAGGATGCCAAGCCCTGTGTGCCCTGCCCATCTATCTCAGAATCAGCACCCGACTTACAAACTGCTGCTCCATTCTTCAACGCTGAACTCATGGCAGCAAAGGGATCAAGCTAGAACAGGACATTAGATGGTTTAGGAACTATGTGGCCTGCAGATAATGGCTACAAAGGGGCCAGGGCACAGCACATGGCCCAATCCCCTTCAATGCCCTCTAATGAAACAGTGCTGTGCAACAGAAATATACTGTGAGCCACGTACGTAATGCAAAATTTTTTACTAGCCACATTTCAAAAGATGAAGGAAAAGCAAAACTAACTTCAATAGTGAAGCCCATTTTCAAGGAAATATTTTGACTATAACTATTTAAAAATATGATCACTTAAATATGTAATCAATATGGAAATTATTGATATATTTCACATTTTCTTGTACCAAGTTTTTGAAATCCAGTGTGTATTTTGCACTTTGGGCATGCCTCCATTTGGACCAACCATATTGCAAGTGCTCAGTCGCCTCAGTACCTGTCATATCTGACAGCACAGCTCTAATCTATAGCATAGTCTTTTGGAAGTGCAAGTCTCACATTCTAGTCAACATTCCCAAAGACCAGCCTCCTGCCTTTTCAGCTCCCCTTCCCAACCCATGATCCCAACACAATCAAGATGAAAAGGCTAAAGAGTGTCTGTTTTTATTGTTTTCAGGCGTTTCACCAGGGAGACGAAGTGAGTGGGGTGAGTCCCTTCGCTGAGAGTTCCATCTGGGAGAGACTATCCTGTGCACCAACCATCTCCTGTACTACACCGCATCCACACAAAGGGTAGTTGAGCTTATCTAGGGGCTCAGAGGGTTGCAGGAGGAGTGGGGAGATGGTTAGGTTTATAATAAGTTCTGTGCAGTTGGTATCACCATTTCACAAATTTGGTAATTGAGTTTTGGAGACATTAAAAAATTTGCCTGAGCAGGAAACTTTCCAGTCACTGAGCAGGGAAGCCAGGATTTGAATCCTAGGTGGAAAGTGTTAAATGAGTACAATATCCAGGATGTCCCCATTTGTGTGACAGAGAGGAAGAAACTAAAGTTTCCTGGCAGCTGGACTAAGGAAGGTGGGCAGTGTCAGTGGGGGCAGGGGACCAGTACCCAGACCTGAGGTCAGCTGGGCCTAGTATGAGCCATGATACAGGGATTAAAGCTTCCTGGCCTCGTGTGTGCACTTGGGATATTAATAGCAACAATGGTGAGACCTAACATTTATTGTAGGTTTACTGTATATATTCACTGCCTCAATTTTCCTCATCTCTAAATTGGGAATAATAAGAAAAGTAATGAGAATAATAAATAATAGGTACAACTTATTGGGCATTTATTGCATTAAAAAACTCTGTTCTAAGAGAAATACACACTTTGGTGTTCCTCATCTGTAGCCTAGGAATAATAATAATAATAATAATAATAATAATACCAATTCATTAAACACTTAATGGATTATAAGCCCCTGTTCTAAGTGATTCACACACCTTAGTTCTCTTCACTGATGGGCTGGGAATAATAACGAATCATCATCATCATAAGTGATAGGTAACATTTACTGAGTGTTTGCTGTGTGCCAGGGCTTGGTCTCAGAACAGACTAGCTAGACAAGGCCCAACTTCCTAGGTCCCATCAATTCTTCTATATCATCTCCCCTCCGTCTTCACCTCACTGCGCCTCACAATGCTGGCCTCCTCCAGATGGTCCTCAAATACAACTAAGCTCAGTCCCCCCACAGCCTTTGCATGTGCCTTTCCCTCTACCAGGTACACCTTTCCCCAGATGCCCACATAGCACACTCCCTCCTTTGCCCCCCTCATCTTCCTACTCAGACATCATTTCCTCAGTGAGAGATTCTGTGACCATGCTATTTAAAATCCAGGGCCTACAATAGTGTCTGCTACAAAAGATATCCAGAAAATGCTTCTTGCATTAATACACGCTTACTAAGTGGCAGCGGCTTGGTGCAAGGCGCCTGTTGGAATGGGGTTCCCCGGACCCACCCCCTGAGCTGCTGACATACCGAACAGACCTGCTGGGTAAGTAAGGGCAGAAGCCGGGGGAGACCTGGGGGAAAGCTCCTGGGGAAAGCTCCTCGGATGAGGGCACAGCAGCGCAAAGGCTCTAAGATGACAACGTGCTTGGAGAAGGGTGGAAATCTGGAACTGAAAGTGTGAAGGGGAGCCAAAGTGGGCGGCAGGTCTGAGCGGTCCACGAGGTCAGCGGGAGTCTGTGGGCATGCAGGGTCTCTGGGAGACTGGGATTAGACTGTGAACCACAGGAGACCCACGGGACTTGATGTGGGTTTTTAACACGTTCCCTCTAGCTTTTGTTAAAAAGACAGATGGTTCAGGAACCCACGATGCGGCGGTGGAGATGGGGTGGGCTTGATACCCACTTATTCATTGAGCTGGTAAGGAACATCCACAGTATTGAGCTTCTGCGAGAGCCCGCCCAGGGCCTAGTGGGCGGAGTCCAGCCGAGGCCCCGCCCAGAGTGCCTGGAGCCCCGCGAGACGCCCCTCACTCCCACTCCCACTCCCTCCCCCCCCTCCCCCGTGACTTCCGGAGCACAGACTCAGCGGAGGAGGTGGAGGACCGTCGGAGATCACAGCCTTTATTTTTGGGCGGGCCTTTACGTTAGATGGGTACCGGGTGGGTCCTACTGGCCTCGCGGGGCGTCAGGGCCAGCTCCACCGGCGGCTCCCGGTCTTCCTCGAGGCGGGGGCCCAGGAGCTTGGGGCGGGCCTGCCAGAGCCGGGAGTCAGGATGCTGGACCCGTAGCCGCCCCTGCCCGGTCATCGCCAGCCCCCGGGGGCGCTCTGCTCCCCACAAACCCTCTCTCTGAGGGACCCTGGGGACACCCCCGCCCGTCCAGTCTCCCTCTCTGCCCGCCTGGCCTCCATCCCGGGCTCCCGACCTCTCCTTTTTGTCAGCCAGGTCCCCTGGGGTGCTCTGGACCTGGACAGGGACCTGCCCCCTGAATTCCTCCAGCTCTGCCTTTAGCCTGTGGAGAAGGGGCGAGGAGAGAAGAGGAAGAGAGCTAGGGTGGCGGGGGACGGGAAGGAAGCCCCTGGGGCACAGAGATCCGTGCCTCGGCCACAGCGACGCCGAGAGAGCCGAGGCTGGAGGGCCGGGGCGCGAGCACTTCTGGGAGGGGAGGTGCTGTGGGGGCATCGGCCCATTTCCTTCCTCCTTGCTCCTTTCACTTCCCGAGGCCTTCTTTCCCTCTCACCCGTCGTTCACGGCCAGGGCACCCTCGACCACAGGGGGCAAGCGCAGCTGCTGCTCCACCAGCTCCAGCTTGGCACGTGCCGAATTCTCTGCGGGGGTGGAGGCGTCACAGGCGGGGCCTGAAGCTCCAGCGTGCTGGCGGGACCCGCCCTTCGCCCCCGACCCTGCTCGGGAGACTCACCTTCAGTGAGCAGTTGCGCCTTGCTGTTCTCCAAGGCACGGATCTCCCAGGCCAGTCGCTGCTCCAGCATCTGTGAGGAAAGAGAGGAGGCCTGTCCGTCTGTCCGGCTGTCCTCCTGGACCCTTTCTCCTCCACGCCGCTCAAAGTCCTTACCTGAATTAGGTCATTCATTCATTCAACTATTAACTCAATGTGCAGTTTCTGCTCTGGCTGGGTGCTGTTGGAGATGCATTTCCCCTCAATTGCTCCCCATATCTCCGTGTACTCTCAAATCTCATCTCTTCCCACTCTCCTTGTCTTCCCTGTTCACCTTCCCCTTTGCTCTTCCTCAAATGCTCCAGGCACAGTTCAGCCTCAGGGCCTGTGCACTGGCCTTTCCTTCTGCCAGGAACATTTGCACCCAGATACCTGTTTATGTTCTTGTTTAGAGTCTGGGTATGCCTTCTTCTGCCCCCAGCCATCCTGGGACAGCAAATCCTCCGCCCTTGGGTTCCCTACTGTCTCCTCCTGCCTGGAATGCTGTGGAATGCATCCAGTGACATTAGCTAAATAAGGAATGATGTGTCCATAGCCTTTTCAGCGTTCCCATTTACCACTGCAAGGTGAGCACCCTAGGTGAGCAGGAGGGAAGCAGGATCAGCAATGGCTATTGCACCAGCCTGGGCAATGGTGTGGCAGTGGTGGGTGGTGAAAGGTGGCCAGATTAAAGATAAATGCTGAAAGATTGAGTGGGTGGCTGACAAGGAAGGAAGGAGACAAGGACTATCCCACAGAGGTGGGCAGGGCAGCCAGTGCAGACAATGAGGCCAGGAGAGGAGGGGCTTTGGTTAGAGGCAATGACAAAGGCTCACCTGGAATTCCCAGAGGGCCTTGTGCTGGCCGGTCAAATCCTCCAACTGTTCTTCGCCGTGCAACCTAGGGTCGACACCCAGCAATGAGAACACCTGCTGGGACCCACATCCAGCCTCCTTCAGTCTGGGGGTTCCTCACGCACAGGCCTTTCGACCTTTGCCTGCTGCTCCCTCTGCTAGGATTTCCTTTCTGGGCTTTATCCTTCAAGCCTTGGTTCCAGCAGCTCCTTTCCCAACAAACTCTCCCTGATGCAAGCCCTACTCCCACTCCCCACCCAGTGCCACACCAGGTTCTTGACCTGGGGTGACCTCAGTGGTTACCCAAGATTCCTCTGTTTACAACTCTCTTCAATCTGAGAATTATGGATAGAAATTTGGTCCAGGCACTCATGCAACATGTGCTTCCAGGAAACGGAAAGACAACCTCAGTCATATTCTCTGAATGATGCCCCACTTCCTCCTGCAGGAGTGGGTCTGGAAGCCTATTCATAACCTTCACCATTTTCCTTTCTTTTATTGATTGAACGTGAAACTTCATGTTCTTGTCGAGCCCATCGCCCTGTCCATCCTGTCCCTCATCAAACCATGCCTTCCCAAGAAAACTTTGTGAAGGGAGAAGTACTTTAGCTTCATAGACTCTAAAGTCCTGGCTTAAAGCCTGGATCTGCTATTCCACTGTGAGCCTGCACAAGTTACTTAATCTCTCTGGGTCTCTGATTCCTTATATGTAAAGTGGTGGTAATGATGGGAGGGTGACATCACCCCTTTAGTTGTCATTGTGAGGATTAGGTTGATAGATGAACATAAACTGCTTATCAGACTGTGTGTAGTGTAGTTAAGCATACACACACTTTAACTATCCATTATGTTCTCCAACCCAATTAGAATCCTGGTGCAGCGGGGTGTGAGACTTCTAGTCACAAGAATGTGTTAAGGTTCAAAGGATGGACAGATGGACAGATAGATAGTTGGATGGACAGTTAATTGGATAGTAAATGGCTGGCTGAAGAGATGATGGCTGCTTAGAGAAATAAAGAGTGGAGGGACGACGGCTGGATGGAGAAATAAAAGGATTGCTGGAAGGATGGACAGATGTCTGGGTGGATGATTGAGTGAATAAATGAACAGCTCAATGATTGGAAAGATGGAGAGAAGATGAATGAATGATTGGATGGATCAAAGATGATTAGATAAGAGGCTAGAGAGATAATGCCTGACTGGCTCACTGGATGAAGGGTTGGATAGTAGGACAGATGTATTGATGGATGGATGAATAGCTGAGCGGGTGGATGGGTAGGTAGATGGATGAGTGGGTAAATGGATGACTGGGAGCCTAAGTGAACAGACAGATAAATGAATGGATGGCAGAAGAGCTAGACAACCAATAGGGGAAGACTTAGAATAACACTAGGGGATGAAATTTATTTATAAAGAAACTAGCAGTGAATGATTTAAATGAGTGAGTTGATCTTAATACCACCATCTAATATCAGAGATGAACATGGGAGTCTCTTGTCTAGCCAATCTATTTTATAAAAAGGGAAAATGAGGAGTGTCTGTCCAAGATTCATTTTCCCTAGCTCTTGCTCCCTCCTCTTTCAGGCTGGGGAACATTGTGGGGAAGAGCTGGGCATGACCTCTTACCTCTGAGCTTCACTTTCCGTTGTTTGGCAGTGCAGCTGGAGGGTCCTCAGTGCTTCTGTAGGGAGAACCAGAGGGCCCTGTGAGAGCTCTTGGGAGTCAGGCTTGGGAAGAGGTGATGGGCATTGGAGGGCACTGACTTTAGTATTTACTTCAAGTTAGGGGGCAAGCAAGGGAGAGATCTGAGCAGACGGAAGCACCCTGACTCAGGTTTCAGTGGGATTCTTCTGGCTGTTGTGGGGACTGTGGGCTTTTGTGGGGTGATGAGGTAGAATAATGAAGACAGACCAGCTGGTAAATAAAAAACAGACCTTGCTTTTTACTCAAGACCTCTTCTAGGTGCACTTTCTCTCCATTCACTGGAAAACACAGTGACAATTTGAACCTCCAAGGAAGGGGCAACATCCTGTGCCCCCACGGCAATTTCATGCACAGGGCATGCCCAAGGTCACACAGAAGGTCTAGTACAGCCCCAGGGGAGGCTTGCCACCCCTGCACCCATCTCCTACCCCTGTCCTTGCCACCCTGCACCCGTCTCCTACTGGAGACCATGCGCATCCAGCTTCTCCCTCTCGCTGCTCACATTTCCTGCAAATGTCAAAAATGCAAAGATTGCAGAATGCCCAAGGTTTATACTGAGAGAAGAGATGATTATAAATAAATAAATGCACCAAGTCAGATAGAAATAAAGACTGTGAAGAAACAAATCAAGCAGGGGGGTGAGAGTGGCAGAGAGAAGGTGGTATTCTATTTTCACACGGGACCATCACGGTAGGGTGAAGTCTGCACCAAGAGCTGAAAGATGACTTGAGATAGCAAGAAGCCATCTGGATTCGAGAGGATGAGAGCACTGCAGGTAGAGAGAGCAGCCCATGCAGAGAGCCTCAGGTGTGCACAGGAACAGCAGCAGCCGTCATGGTCCTTCTCTGGCTCTCACTTACAGGAGTCCAATTCCCTGTGCAAGGCCTCCCAGAGATCTTGGGCTTCTCCCAATTCCTCACTGGATTTCTTCTTTGCTGGGCCAAAGAAGGGAAGAAGACACCGTGTGAGTGCAGCCTCTAGCCTTGTTCTTCTCTCTCAGGTTGCGACATTGCACACTCACCTTCAACAACCTGGAGGGGCCTGGATTTTACAGGTGAGGGAGTGGAGCTATTCAGGCCCTTCCTGGCCAGCTGGCCAGGCGCCCGAGTTTACCTTGCTGAAGCTCATTAATCCGGTGAATCAGGTGTCTTATCTGTGGCTCCAGGCTTCCCTCTGCAGAAGGAAAGAAAGATTGAGCCAAAGAAGACAGAGGCCTGGCTGTCCAAGGCAGATGGAGGAGGGTGGGTGTTGGCACTGTTGTCTCTGCTGCTATCAATCAACATGCATTAATTGAGTGCCTGCTGTATGCTGGCCTTTGTAAGATTCCCCCAGCATGGCCTACATTCTGGGTGGGAGAGGCGGACATTGAACAAAGATACATAATATCAATGCAGGTAGCAGTAACTGCTGTGAAGGGAAATAAAGTGAAGCAAGGAGTTGAAGAGTAAAAGGATAGAAGGCACTTCTTGGGAAATGGAAAGGCCCCAAATGAAGAGAGGGCAGGGAGCCCTGCAGTTCTGTAGGGGTGGGGCATGTGGAGGGAGGATGCATGCCAGTCAGAGGGACACGTGTGTAGTCCTTGCAGTGGGAGTGAGGGAGGCACAAGCCCAAAGTAATGGCTGAGGAGCTGGTGCGGCAGGTGTGAGTCTGGTAAGCAAGTGGAGAGCAGCAGGAGGCAAGGTGAGGGGAAGTGGAGGTGCAGCGCCTCCTGGGACACGGTGGAGGCTTCTAGATGTAATTCTGAGTGTGGTGGGAGCCAACAAGGACCTTTTGCCTGTCCCACCCTGTTAATAGCCTGGCAGGGTGGTTGTCACTTCTGTCTATCCAGACTGGGATTAGCCTCATTAGAGAAATGGGGAAAATGCCGCTTTCCTTTGAGGGTAGCAGCCCTCACGTTCTCCAGTGACAGGAGGTCACTACGTCTCTAATGGAGCCATCAATACCTTCTCATAGCCCCGATATCAGAGCTCGGCATGGACAAGGCTTCCTCATTAGCCATCTTGGCTTCAAGGTCAGTGGCACAGAGTTGGGGCAAAAGCTTCCCAGCCCGAGCTAGCTGGGTCTCATCACCAACCCCACTCTGCAGTTAAGCTCAAGCCTCGGATTTTCCAAGGCCACCCAATCCAGTTCCTGTGACTGCGAGGACAGTGGGTGCTTTTCCAAGTGGCTGATTGTGACTGACAAATCCCTGGGGGTGGCGGTAGGGGGTCAGGGGCACTCTGCATTTCTAGTCCTGCAATGTCTCTAAGTTTAGCCCAGGGAGCAGCCCTAATGCACTGCTGCAGGTAGCCACAGGGTGAGGGGAATGGGAGGCTCTCTTTTATTTGGAACAGACCAATGAAATGGATTGTAGAATTTAACCTGAGGACAGGCTGGGGAAGGGTGGCAGGGCTCTAACCTCAAATCCAGCCAGCAGTCAACCCAGCCCCTACTCAGGCTGGGTCCCAGGCCCCCCTCAACAAGAAAAGCAAGGTGCAAAGCCTTTGTGTTGCCATTCATATATAAAAAGGGTGGACGAAGAATACACCCCTAAGAATGTATGTTGTTGTTTTTTTAAATCTCTGGAAAAATATCCAAGAATTTAAAAATAGTTGCTGCTGGCTTGTGGATCAAGGAAATGGATGACTGGTGTGTTTGCGTGTGTGTGTGTGTGTGTGTGTGTGTGTGTGTGTGTGTGTATTAAGAGGGCAGGGTTTTTGTATCCTCTTATATCTCTTGAATTTTGACATTGTATTTTTGGTTCAAAGAATAAATTGTATTAGAGGCAGAAAGAGGAAGGGGATAATTTCCCAAGGTTGTGAATTGAGGGGGCTGGGTTTGAGGCACATGCCTGACTCAGGACCCCAGGGAGGCCTGAGATACAAGGAGACACATGACCTTTCTGTAGCTTTTTCACCATTGCCAGCAAATCTTCAGCCTTCTTCGAAGACTTGGTCTGCCCTGTGGAGACAAAGACTACAATTACAGGATCCAGTGCGAGTGAGAGGTGACTGGGGAAAGGTCCAGGCCTGAATGGGAAGGGAGGAAGGAAGTCCAGTGGGTCCTGCAGATATGCTGGGCCGGAACCGAGGATAGGCTGAGGTCCAGGCTTCTAGCCAGAGCAGGCTCCCTTCCGTGCCTTGTCTCTGAGGTTCTGAGGTTTATGGAGTGTGCTGGGTGAATCAGGACCCCTAAGGGTCAAGTTCTTCCTGAGAGGTCAAAGGACTCCACATACATCCACTTAATTAAACTCAGGGGTGAGAGAAAGGGAAGCACTTTTGCTGCTGCTGCTCAAAATCAGTATGAAGTTCTAATCAATGCGATAGGACAGAAAGATTTCATATGAATGTCTTTAAAATCATTATAGGCCACAGTTTGCAAAGTCTTAAAGAATTGATAGATCTAGGAAATAGTTATTAATGACTGCTAATGACTGCTAACATTGAAAAAAGATAACTGGGTATTCTGAGAAGAACATAACACCACCTATGAGGATTTTTGCCAACCAAAAAAACGGGAATCTTATAAGGTTTCCATACCTAAATACCAATGTAAAGGAAATACAAGGGGCAGGGAAACATGTTAAATGATATCATTGGGATGCCATCAGTATCATAAGACTCTGGGAAACTACACAGGACAATCTTGTTTCTTCAACAAATAAATTGCAAAGAAGAAAAAAAGAGAAGAAACTCTATGATTGAAAGAGATGAAACATATATCAATCACTTGTAATGAACAGAACTTATTTGGATCTTGATTCAAACACACTTTTCAACATATACACTTCTATATATTTTTAACATGAGCCCATGTTACTTTTAAAATAACAACAAAAATAAACAGAAAAATATATTAATATCTTACAAACTCTTGGAATCAATGGTAAAAGGTCAAAGCCCAATGACTCACTCTTCTCCAAGGAAAACTTGGCAAAGAATGAAAGGCAGTTCACAAGTCACATGATAACCAAAAAGTAAGTAAAAGGCTTACCCATGGTCCTATATAGAAGAAAGTCCCTTCCCCTCAGACCCCAAATTCCTCAATTCCCCTCCACAGAGGTCATTAGTGTTACAAGCTATTTGTGCATACTTGGAGATAATTCAACTCATACGCAAGCATATTTTCAGTCTTTCTATCTAAGTGGTATCATAAGTGGTGTTGCACAACTTGTATTTTACATTTGGCAATGTGTACTGGTGATCTTTTTATTCTTTTTAGTGGCTGCACAGTGGTCCACTGAATGAATATGCAATAATTTAAGAGTAGTCCCCTACTGGTGGATATTTGGTTTGTTTCCTTCTTTTGCTGTTACAATGTCACAGTGACCATCTTTATTAGTTTTCTTGGGTTGCCGAAACAAAGTACCACAAACTGGGGCTTCCTTTTTGTGTGTCTTCACCTTTTTTTTTTTTTTTTTTTTATCTCTCTGTCTAAATTTCCCTCTTCTTATAAAGACACATATTGGATTAGGGCCCATTAGGTTATTCAGTATAACCTCATCTTAACTAGTTATATCTACAAAGATCCTATTTCCAAGTAATGTCACATTTTGAGGTTCTGGTGGAAATGAAATTTTGGGGGGACAAAATTCAACCCAGTACACTATCCTTGGACATTCGTCTTTGTGCACACATGGGAGTGTATTATTGGATAAATTCCTAGAAGGCTACCTCCCGGATCAAAGGGCATGCATATTTTTAAATTGACTGGTATTATGGAATTGCCCTCCACCTGTTTTGGGCAGGCCCAGAAAGGATTCCTTCCCCATACTCTTACTAGCCAAGTATGTTTTCAACCTTTTCCATTTTTGCCCACCTGATAGGCGAAAACAACATTTTATTTAAAACTTTCTGGTAGTTAATATCCAAAACTTACTCAACTTTTCTACATCAGAAACTCCACTTCTAGGAATCTATCTTAAGGGCATAATTAAGAATCGTAGACAAGATATTCATTGTTTCACTGTTTGTAATTTTAAAAGATGGAAGCAACCCAAAGCACATTCGTAGGATGAAATTTTTGTCGCCATTAAAAATCGTGTTGTACGCCTAGGGTTCTTAACCAAGCTTATTAAATTTTGCTGCAATATTTCACAGTATGTTCACTTTCTTTACATCTTTTTGTCTTGCATGAAATCTTTTACAAATTTGTATGCATTAATTTTGCATTTGAATTTCTAAATTACTTAATAAACAAATGTAGAACATAGAGGAAAAAGTAAGTCTTCCCTCACCAACAGCCCCTTCTCCAAGTCATTCCCCTTCTCAGAAGTAACCACTACCAACAGTTTGGTGAAGATACTCAGAGCTCTTAGTAACATGTATTTCACGTATTCCTTTAATTTTTACATTTTTATCCAAGTAACATTTTAAAAACATCTAAACACTAAAGAAATGTGTGAAGTTAAAAATAAAACCCTTCCTTCTCTGCTTGGCCCTAAATCTCAGTGCCTTTCTCTGACATAATCCCTTTTAATAGGCTGGTATGTTCTCTCTTGAGATATTAAAATTTTTTAAATACTCTTAATATTTGGAAATTAAACAAAAAAATTAAAGCTACTTTAATGAGAGATGTTTGTGGTTGTTTTCTTTCTAAATACTTCATTATGAAAATTTCCAAATGTACATGAAACTAGGGAAGATACCACGATGAACTCTGATTGCCCAGATCTGACAATCATTAATATTCATGAATATTTGCTTCAGCTATGTGTTTCTTGTACTAAAGTATTTTCAAGCAAGTCCCAGGCTTCATAACATTTCGTCCCCAGATACTTCATTAAGAGCCTCACTACTTGAAGATATTTTCTTAGATGACTCCAATCCTATAAATAACACGAGAGATTAACAATCATCACTAATCACTGGATCATTAATATCATCCAGTGCCCAGAACATGATTCCCTCTCTGTCCCCATTTATCTTTTATAGCTGGCTTTTACAACCATACCTGTGAAAGTTCGATCTATGTTTTCCTCTCCCCTGTATTTCTAGTTCTAGTCTTGGGGTAAGATCATGGGTGACCAGTAAATCTTTTATATAATCCAACTAACAGTTTGATAATTTAAAAAAATCTGTTACAAAACACCCTATAGAGCATGATACCCTTTTAAACATTTTATTTTGAAACTTCAAGATGTACATAAAAGTTGTAGAAATAGACCACCACGTTCCTATTTGCCCTTGTATCAGGCTTCCCATTTCTGTGCCATAAATTGCAGGCATCATGGTCCATGATTCCTTAATGTCCCAGTGTATATTTCCTCTATACAAGGGGAAACTACCAGGTAACCACAGTATAACCACCAAAACCGAGATGTTAATAGTAATCAATATTAATATATGATCCTTGGATGTGATTCAAATTTTCCCTGTTACATTTTAAAACTATACAGTACTACTTATATTTTTCTAAAAGAAAAATTTAAAAAAATCACAAAAATGCCCGTACTTCTGCACAGATCCCCAAATCCAAGTCCCTCATTAAGCCATCAGTTTGGACTTCAGCCCGCAGACATTTTTCTATGCAACCCACACAAGGCTACAGTTGATACTACCACCCACCCTCCCTTTCAAATCCCAAATTGTTTTCTCATAAAGATACGATCTCTCTTGGAGCTCATTCTGTGTCAATAAATCATGACCTTGTCCTTTTAAAAGTAGTTATTTTAAATTAAATTGGAATTAGTTTTTCCCTGCAGCTTAAAAAGAAAATCCACCACGTAGGCATTCCATCTGAAGCATGGATATACCAAAATTTAGCCATTCCTATGACTGTTCCTTGGGTTTTGCTTCCATCAACACACTCCAATGTTCCTTCCTGGTCCACACATCTGTGCATTCTCCTGATTACCAAGCATGGGACTGAAGATAAGGAATAGCATTTTGGATGCTAAAAGTGTTCTGCCAAACTGACTCTAGCAAAACCTGTCCTGGTCAGCTCTCAGTGAGGAAAGAGATAATCTTTTCCCCATAGAGTAATCAATACATGATATTATCCCTCATTTTACAAAGCCAATTTTGATGGCTAGAAATGGGAACCTGATATGCTTTACATTTTCTCCATTTTTGGTGAAGTTAGTGACTTCAATTTTGATGAATTTGAGATACTAACTAAACATTTTCTGGCAGTCAGCTAGCTATGGTAAGTGCTTAATAAATGAGATTTGCAGGTTTCATTTCTGTCCATCCTTTGTTGAAAGCTGGCATTCAATTTTTGCCCCTAACCTGAGGGCTCTCCATATTAAAATTATTTCATTATTCATACAATAAACAAAGAAAATTATTGAGGACCTACTATGTGCTAAGCAGGCATTGTCTGGGCACTGGGGAAACAACAATAAATGATTCTAACATCCCAGGACAGATAATAACAAGTAAACAATCATTGTTATCGATGTCTACGTAGACAGGTCTGGGAAAATGCAATCCAACACGTTTATTAATATAGCGGTTTAAAGACTGTGCAGGAAGGGGGTTTAGCAACTGATGAAAGGAGCGCAGAAAGTTGACAACTGTTGAAACGATGGGTATACATGGGCATTCACCATGCTGTTTTCTGTACTTTGGTACATTTTGAAAATTCCTATAGTTAAAAAAAAAAGCTAGTGATACAATGGAGGATCACTGTGTTGGGCAAGTCTCTCCTTTTGGCTCGACTGCAGTTCCCACTTGTCTGTAGGACAATCTTCACCCCCTCACTGGAGTGGGGGTGTCATTGTCAACGTGCCCGGGAGAAAAGGAAAAGGTCTGTAGGAGTGCCCTTCTCCATTAAGATTTAAGAGTCCACACAGAGCGTGATAGGAGCTGGGTGCCAAGTGACCTTGGGGGATGGCTGTTCCTTTCCTCACATGTGGCAGGAGCAGAGTAACTTTGTGAGAAGGGCCACCCCCGGTCGTGGCTTAACGCGCCAGTGTGTCTCCTCTACACACAGGGAGTCTACAGAAGACGTATACCACGGAGTCTGTTGTTTACAGTAAAGAAACTAAACAGTATGTCCAATAAAGCTGCCATGAGTGAATCTAGATGACGAGAATATGCATGTTATTTACCTCCACTTTGCTGAACAGTGTTTTATAAAAGGCTTACAGTGTTACTTTTTTTTTTTTATCTCTTTAAAATGTTTACCGCTATCACAGTATTTCATGACTGTACTAGGACAAGGCTCCATCCCACTGCCCTGGCTGGGAGAGGCCCGCATTACCTTCACCCTCCTCAGCCCCCTCGACGTCCAGCGGCTCCATTTTCAAAGCCTCCAACGTCCCCGCCATTTTCCAGCGCGGGGCTTTCGCGCCTGCGCCTTGGGCGGTTGGTTGGAGGGGAAAAAACACGGGAGGGCAGAAGTGCTCCGCAGTGCGCATGCGTGCCGTGCGCGCCTGCTCCTCATGATCGCGGACCGTCCCGCGCCCGATTGGCAGTTAGAGGCATGCAACCCGTTTGCAGATAGAACAAGGGCAGAACTAGGGCCTTAGTGGGTTGGGGAGTTAGTATTGTGCATACACACATAAACCTAGGGCCGTCTCTCCTTCTCCAGGTTGCTTGTAATTGTGCCGGTTGTGAGAAAACCTGGGACAAATGTGCATGTGTTACGCGGTGGTACACAAAAGTTCGAATCCCTTTTCGTTTACAAATTCTCACTTAACAGCCCGTGAGAGGGTATCTCCATTTCACGAATGAGCCTCAGAAGCTAAGTGTACCTCCTATGTAAAACTTCTGCATTCAGCCAATGTGTGCAGTCAGGGGCTTTGCCCTGGGTCACATACCCTGTAGACAGTGGAGGCTACCTTTTCATTAACAGCAGCAGCCAACACTGATGACGGTAAGGATGAAGTACGGGAAGGGCAAAAGAATGTCCTTCTGGGGAGTGGTTTAGGCCTTTGATATACAGTCTTCTTTCTTTAAAATATTCTCAGGCCCGTTCCTGGCACAGGCTGGCCCTGCATTCCCATTTCCAGAACCCCCATGGGCCAGCCAAAGAGACCTTGGCCAGCCCTGGACACTCAAGTAGCAGGCAGACTCTGGATGCAGGAAGAGGGTGGAGTGCTAAGAACTGGAGGAGACAGCCCCTGGCGGAAGCTGGAACATCATCCAAGTGGAGGAGGCCAAGCAGAGGGAGGGGAAGAGGTCTAAGGATTTCTCCAAAGGTAGAGCTGCATGAAGGGCCTGGTAATACAGCGTGCTCACCTGTGTGCAGTCATACTGCCGCCCAGCTCTCGTGTGTGGGCAGGCCCTCAGATCTTGCTCTTGCCCCACTGCCCAGGGAGAGAGAGACCAGCCACAGACACCACTGCACCACCATCACTCCTCCTCTCCCCGCACACACGACACCTGCCCACCCAATTCCCAAGATGGACACAGAAGGTAAAAGCCAAAGGTGGTTGGTTGTTCCCAGCACACCCAATCTGGGAGCTCTGCTGCTCAAGGTCCAGGAAATAAGCCATTATGGGAAGCTTGGTCCATAGAGGCAGCTGGGACTGCTGGGGGTGTGGAATACTTGGGTGGGTAACGAATGAAGAGCCGATCCTCCTCTTTCTTCACCCAGCGCAGGAGTTTGGTCACTACCAAGATGGCACCTGCCTTGGTCACCAGGGGGCTGAGGCAGGTATAGAGCTCAAATTTGGAGGTCACCTGTGGGTTTGAGGGGAGACAGAGTCAGTTGGGCTGGAGCTGGCCATGTCCAATCCTGTCCACCTGACCCTAGCCCCATGCCTGTCTCCTTTTTAGAGGAGACACACCTGGCAGCAGCTCCTACCTGGTGCTGCCTGGTCACTGGGCTGAAGCAGGTAAGTTGGTATTATTGTGTCATGGGTGGGCTAGGGCTTCTCAGTTGGGCCAAGGGGTCATCCAGATCTACTGGTTTCAACTGGGTGATGCTGTGTGTGTGTGTGTGTGTGTCTGTGTGTGTGTGTGTCTCTGCATGTGTGGTCTGAACCTCAGTTTGCTCATCGGTGGACTGGGTTATAACAACACTTAACATTTAATGAGCAATGGTTGTATACAGGTCCTGTTCTAAGTTCCACAAACCTATGTTTTCATGATCTGTAGCCTGAGTGTAATATGAGGGTTAATTCAATTTAATCCTCACACCAACCTGACTCAGCCTGATTAGATCACCAGCATCTTTCCACACCAGCTCTCACTGCTCCCCTTCACTCCCTTTGTTCCAGCCACTGAGCCTCTCCTTGCTATTCCTCAAACATACACCAGGCCCAGTCCCATCTCACAGCATTTGCACAGTCCTTTCCCTCTGTCAGGTGTACTATTCCTCCAGATACCCACATGGCCCACTACCTACCCACTCCACTTAGATGCCATCTCCTCAGTGAGGCAACCCCTGACCACCCAACTGAAAATCCTGGGCCTACCACATCTTGGTTCTGAAATACCATTCTGCACTAAAAGGTACAAGAGCTCCTTGGACAAACGGCTGATTTTATGGAGTGGCAAAGAGAAAGTACAAGATGAGTTTGGAACATCCTGTGCCAGAAAGACGTGCTCACGCAGTGATGGGGACATGTCAAAAAGAC
Organism: Rhinolophus hipposideros; assembly: GCF_964194185.1. NCBI lineage: Eukaryota > Metazoa > Chordata > Mammalia > Chiroptera > Rhinolophidae > Rhinolophus > Rhinolophus hipposideros. The sequence continues at coordinate 24,103,564 of NC_138067.1, read as the reverse complement.
ACAGGGGCCAGCCTGGTCTCTCACAGGCTAAATCAGAGAAAATTTGAGCACAGAAAAGGCTTTTAGCCCACTCACCGAATTAAAGAAAAATCCATGAGACCAAACAGATATAAAGTTAAAAATTCAACAAATACAGGAAGAAAAATTCTTCCATACCGTAGAATTTCAAACACTAACTGTAGAAGGAATGATAGTTACAAAAATAACCATCTAGCAAACAGCAGAGTAATAACTGTTGCAGGTAAGAATCATTAACGGGTATTAAAATCAGTGCATGAACTAATATTTACTAATTACAAAGGGGGGATATTTTCTAATTACAAAGGGGGGAAACGTGAACTTCACAGTGGAGAAACCTGGCAGACACCACCTTAACTAAGTGATCAAAGTTAACATCATCAAGAAAGGAACAGACTGACCTGTGGGCCTCCTGATACAACGTTGAGAAGGGCACAACATGACTTCTGTGATAATCTTCCCCCAAATGCATAACCTCAATTTAGTCGTAATAAAATACCAGGAAAACCCAGTTGAGGGACACTCTACAAACAAACTGGCTGGTGACTCTTTAAAAGTGCCAAGGTCATAAAAGACAAAAAAGACTGAGGAACTCTTCCAGAATAAACAGACGAGGGAGACACAATAAATAAATCCAACATGTGATCCTGGACTATTTTCTAGACCAGTAAAAGGACATTAGTGGGACAACTGGTGAAATGTGAATGAAGTCTGGATTAGATGCTGTACTGATTGCTTAATTCCTTGATTCTGGTAAGTTCCTGTGGTCATGTTAACCTCTCGAGAAATTAGGTGAAGGAACTATAGTCATTCCTTGTACTATTTGGCAACTTCTTCTTAAGTCTAAAATTGCTTGAAAATGAAAGTTAAAAAAACTAAAACTAAAATAAAATCCTCGGCCTAGAACAAAGCCTGATACACCAAAGGCACGCAATAAATGATTTAATAAATGTGCACTAAATGGCCGAGCCTGGGGGGAAGTGCCATTGCCAAAGGGGTCACCTTGACCAAATTCCCAGAACAGCTGACCTCTCATAGACCCATAGAAAGGGTGGGGGAGGAACCCTGAAAAGACCCCAGGAAAGGACATCCCAGGTAGGAGGCACAGCATGGGAACAAGTCTGTGGACCAAGGAGTGCTGGGGACTCATGGAGTCAAAACTGAACTGGTGTCTGCAGACACAGGGGCAGACCTACTGGGAAAATGGGAAATCAGCAGACACAGCAATGGCTGAGAACGGAGCCTCTGGAAAGTTGAAGACACTGTACTGGTTACTAATGGGGGAACAGCCAACAGAATCATGGGGCTAATGGAGGTTTGTAGACACTGTGATTGATCCTTATGGGTTTCAAAGACACCCGTGCAATGACAGGGACAGTGCTGGAGGCAAAAACACACAGCTCAGGCAAGTCATAGTGTGCTTGATGGATGGAGTTTGTTATGGCTGGGCTGGATATGATGGAGGGGAAGGAGGATTGAAATGGGGAATTCGCCCCTTCAGAGCCTTGCCCAACTCACCCAGGCCAGCAGCGTCTCCTTCTCACCCACATGGTAAATGAGGCGCAGGGGCCGGGAGGTGCTATGGAGACGTGCATGCAGGCGGTGATACAGGTCCGACAGGCGCTGCCGCTCCTCCTCTCTGCTGTACGGGGCCTCTAGTTCCGGGCTGCAGTGACGGAGCCGCGCAGGGGACAAGGTCAGTTTAGAGCTTTCTTTGATGGCCTATCTCCCCTTAGTCTAGGGAGTTCAGTTAAGTGAGGGAGCTAAGTCTTTCCCGTTAGATTTGAAAAATCTCAGTGGTTAGAGGCCCAGCTTCCCCATCAAACTGGGAGATTCCTTGAGTCCTGGGGCCCTCCTCTCCATTAGAATAAGGGATTCTTTGTGGGTGGTGGTTGAGCTTCCTTCATCAGTCAAAGACCCCTTTTATTGCATCTTTCTAGAGCATGGCTGCCTTTCTTTCCCAAGTCATGTCTATGAGATGCTAAACATTCCAGTTAGATAAGTTTTCCCACCCGGCCAAATGTCCACAGCATCAGGACCCACCTGGTAAACTGGGGGAGCTGGCGGTGATGGTCGGGGATGTCCAGTGGTTTATAGAGAAAGTGCCGGAGGCCTGATGCCCCCACAGCCTGCACACTGTAGGCAAGGGCAATGGCTGATGGGGCATTAGAGAAGCTGACAGCCTCCCCAAGGGCACGCATAGCACCAAGCGTGTGCATGCCGTCTTCGACCAGGCGCCGGCAGGTGGCCATGTCGTGGAAGGCCTCGGGGTCGGTGCTGAGCAGCAGCAGGCAGACAGGCGTGGCATCCAGACGGGCCACGTAGGCGTAGAAGAAACCGTCGGGGTTGAAGCGAGGCAGGCACACAGGTGCCCAGGCCTCCCCCGCCGCAAAGGCCGGTGCACCCACCCAGTTGAGCAGCAACTGCAGGTCAGCTGGGTCCAGCCGGCACTCAGCCAGCACATTCCGCTCCTGGGCTGCTGTCACCAGCTGACCACCCACTGCCAGCACTGACAGTGCCAGGCCGGGCGCTGTGCAACGTCGGAGCAGTGAGCCCAGTGCATCCCGCAGCGGGCGAGCAAGGGGCACACAGCGCACAGCGCCCAGGAGCAGGGCACCTGGGTCCCGCTCCACACCGTCCAGAAGCCGGTCTAGTGTGCGCTCCGAGCCGGCCAGCAGGCGGCGAAGGTCATAGTTCTGCTTCCGGGCGAAGATGCGGGCCACGCTTGCTCGTGTCAACGTGCTCACGATCTGCGCGTGCACAGCTAGCAGCTCCCCGCGCAGCTGGGCTACTGATTGAGGAGTCCTAGACACAGCCACCAGCAGCAATGGGCCCTGCTGGAGGAACACCAGCTTGTGGTCCTCTAGGGGAGGGAAGAGATGGGGCAGGGGGTAGAGGTGACTCAGTGAGGGCTGGAGCGAGATAGGTGAAGCTCTTCTGCCCTTTCCCTGAACACACATACCTCTGGGCCAAGCTTGCGTGTTCACTCTGTGGACACTTGGACTAGGGTTAAGGACAAGCTGGGGGAGTTTGGGCATTTGTAGAGACATGATGGGATGGTCAAGGAATCAGGTTAGACACACAGCAGGAAGTTGGGGAAAATAGAGCAATGACTGGCACACCGCCAGAAGAATACCTGACTCAGCCACACAACCCCAAAATCATGCTCTCACATAAGTAAGTATGCAGCCAGTCACTTAGACCTCAGTGACTTCATCACTCAGAACCCAGAAGACCAGACAGATGGACACAGCCCCCACCGCCCTTCTTCAAACACCTGGCTCTCCATCCACACACACTGATCCACCCCTGGCTGGCTGGACAGTGACCCAGGAACCCAGACAGACAGACCTACAGCTTGCAAGCCAACCAAATCCATGTTCCCAGTCACTGTCTTGTTCTGCCTCCTGCCCCTTGGCTCACCAGCATAGATGGCGCGGATGGCATCTCCTGCACTCTGCACGAAGGACACGAGGGCTGTCATCACACCCATGGTAGTCGACAATGCTTCCACACTACCGTACCTCGAGTAGATGGGCTTGCCTGCCTCGCTCAGCACAAACACGTGCTTCCTCTTGCTGCGCCAGTCCTCATCACTGGGGTCTCCACCCTGGCCCCCAGAGCCACTCTCAGGGTCATCCAAGGGACTATTCTCAGAGGCTGCAGGATCCCAGAGCCGACAGGTACATGATGGGGCCTCCAACTGGGGCAGTGGTGACCGCAGGCCGGGTGGCTGGTCCTTGATCTCGGATCCTGAAAGGGAGCCCCTGGTAGGTCAGCTGCCTGTGGACTCCCACTAACCCCATGTGCTGAAGTACCGACCAAATCCCTACCAGCCCCACCGTGACCACTACTAACCTCTACTAACATCCAAGACTTCAAGTGACCTCCACTGACTCCCTTGACCTTCTTTGATTCCATTCTCCCTTCTCCCCAATGATCACTATTAATCTCCACTAACACTCAGGACTTCAGTGATCTCCACTGACTCTCCTGATCCCCTTTATTCTCACTGATATCCACTCTCCTTCCTACAATAACCACCAAAATATACACTAACACAGGACTTGAACAATGACCTCCACTGCCCTTCCCCATGATCATTATTAACAATCACCAATGAAATCCACGACTTCATTCCCCCTACTGACTCCTCCCCCATTTACTCCAGTTGATGTCCACTGGTCCCCCAACAACCATTACTATCCATTGGCAACTATGTCTCAACAATTTTCCCATAAAAATCCCCCAATGATTTTATGATTTCCCTCCAAATCAGGGAATCCCATATTCCTTCATTCTCTCACTGACATTCACACTCCACATGTCTCCCCAATTACCAATTACCTTCTCCCAATATCTGCCATTATTTGCCCATAATTCCCAAGTTCTCAAAGATTCACCATTTATTCTCAGTGATGTCCACTGATCCTTTCCAATGACCCCATTAACATCCACTAATCCCAAAGTGGTCAATGAGCGATGATTTCCCAATGACTCCCATTGATTCTTCACAGAATACCTTTACCCATCCACCTGGGTCTTCAAAAACCCTCCTACGGGTCTTCTGTCTCTCCAAATAATTTCACTGATGATGTCCACTGCTTCTCCACCAATGATCACCATTAACATCCACTAACATCTGGTTCCTTAAAGGTTCCGTCCAACAACTTACCATTCACTCCTCCATGATATAAACATCCTTAGTGCCCACGGGCCCTCATTGATCCCCTTAACCCATCTCAATGTTCTTTAAGAATAACACCAAACACCAATAGCCCCCAAAGACCCTGATTTCTAAATAGTCTGCCTCTGACCCTATTAACTTTCTTTTGGTCAGTCACCGACCCAAACATCCTAAATCCCCAATGCCCCTCTCTGACCCCAACTGATCCCTTTCTGATTCTTCAAAGACATAAACTCACTCCAAGTCCCCAGTGAACACTGACTGATGCCCACTGATGTCCTATTCATGCCTCAATGATTTAAACTACAATGTCAGTCAACAATGACCTCCTACTGACCTGGCTATGTTTTAAGCTACTTTCTTGCGTTCCCAAACTCTTCTCTGGTCCCCCATTGCCCTCCCCCAACAACGACCCCCGCTATAGAGTCCTTCTAAGACCCCAGTGAGGGGAAGGCATACCGGTTTCCTCCAGACCCTCCTCTCTGGGGTCTGGCGGGTCCTCGTGAACTCCTCCACTGTCTCCAGCCTCCTCACTGGGGGACCGCGTGTCCTCCAAGTCCTCCGCGTCCCCGGGGGCAGGGGCAGCAGTGTCTCCTCCGGCCTCCATCTGCACATCCCTGTGGGGGAGGGGAATTGAGGATGAGAGGAAGCAAAAGAAACTTCTTCAATGCCTTCACCGAGCCTGGCACCCCGGTACACACTCCTAGTGCTCGTGTCCCCTGTTTTCAACAGGGTGAGACATTAAAAAACATGACCAAATACTGGCATCCTCCAACACTCTCCGAAGAGGAAGGCTCTACCGAGCCTCAGGAAATAAAGACACATAAACACCTGTTTTAACCCGGTATCTCAACTGGCCGGGCACCATTACTTCCCGTAGCCGGGGAAGCATCACACTTCCGGGTGCGGCGGCCGTCCTGCCACACTTCCGGGTGCGATGCCTCTCCGAAGGAACTTCCTGTTGCGGAGTCTCCTTCGCTCCCCGCGGAGCCCAACCCCTTTCTCCCGCCGCCCGCTGGCGTTCCCTCACCGTTGAGATGGCGAGCGCCACTTCCGGATCTCCGGATCTGGCTGGGAACCCGGCGAGCCCCCTCTGCAGTCCTTCCCACCGCTCCGGCTCGCGCTTTCACCGGGGGCGAGCCGGGCCCACTTCTGGTCCTGAAGGCAGTCGGCGTGAGGGGGGCGCGGCTCACGCTTAGCCAATCCGGAGTACGGCACTGCCTCCCTGGTGGCCCAATCAAGGGAAGCCGGCTTCCCTCCTGCGGTGTCCGCATCGTCTCTCTACCAATACTGCGCGTGGAAGTACGATTGCACCCGCCCATCCCTTGACAGACATTTTTCCTAACAATCGAAGGCTCGAGGTAATTCCTGTCTTCACGTGAAGAATTTCAGAGCCTAAGTTATGATACTAGATACCCGTGCCCGACCAATAGACATGCTCCCGGAGAGAACGGAGGCAACTTCACCCTCCCTTATCCACCAGGAAAAGCGGGGGGGATGAGGTTGGAGTGGAGTCTGGGCAGAAAGTGAATACTTGACGGACAGTCGCCACTGCCAATTGGAGTGCCGTGCGCAACCTGGCCAGCCTATGGGACTCGGCTACGAAAGCGGGAGGCGGGCCTCTCAGAAGTAGGACGTATTCGCGAGTGTCTCTCTCCATTCATCCAGGCGAAAGGCTCGCCCCCTCTGGAGGGAAGCCCCAGCGGTAGACATCCTCACGGCGCGAGGAAGTGAGTTTGCGAAGTCACCGTGCAGGCTGATCAGGGCTTGCGCAGATGGGCAACAGGTCAAGCTGACCTCCCTCTCTAATACAGGACACTGTGGACGGAGCTAGTATACAGACTAGGCGTCCAGGTCCGACGGAGGGGCACGTGGGCGTGTCCTTGAGAAGCTCAGGAGTCGCGTGGTTCGGGGAAAAATGCCCCTCCCGCCTCCGCGCGCCAGTATTGACTGGGAGAGGGCACGACGCCCGCCGCTGGGACCCGCCCCCAGGAGAGTGTCACTATAGGAAAAGGAGCCCAGCGGCTGCATCTGATCTTCCTAACCTGGGTGGCATTAGAGCGGTCCTAGCAGACTATTTTAGTGTGAGGGCGAGCGCGGGTGTGGACGCCTCTGCTCTGGACTCTCTTCCTTTGCTCTGAATGTCTGCCTGCGACTCCCTGTCTCTGAATCTTTCTGTCTGTGTGTCTGGGTGTCGCTCTGCCTCTGATCCTTCTCTCTTCCAGTGTCTCTGTCTCCGCAGGTCTGTGTGCCCTCCCTCTTTAACCCTTGCACTCTGTCTCGAGGTCTTTGTGTCTCTCAGTCGTTCTTTTAATTTTTCTCTCCTCCAATATGTCATTTTCTCTCTTACCCTTTGTCGCGCTCACATCGCTCTCTCCCGGTCTCTGGCTTCCCACCCTCTCCTGGCCTGCAGAGTGGCGCCCATCCGGAGGCTCCCCTCCCCCCAGGGGCAAAGCTCCATCACCCGCAGGATTCCGCTTTACATGTGGGAATCTTATTAGAAACAGACTCTGGTCACTCTGCAGGAGACTGACGGCTGAACTCTTCCATTCCTCCACAGTAGGGGTTTCCCTTATTGTGCTGTACTACATTTCATGGTCCTTATCATGTCAGTGAAACTATACTTTTTTATGAATCAAAATCATCAGTTAAACATTCATGTTTCCACCAAGATACATTAAGAAACAGCAGCGACCAAAAGAATGGAGTGAGTTTCTGGAGTCCAGTAAATCCCGGTGACATAGTAAGACTCTGGATTCACGTAAATACTCTTCAGTCCTTGTCACAGAGGTATCTGAGTTCATTTACATAACTGCTAAGGAGAATGGTTGTGCTTTCATCCCAAAGTGGGCATCCTCAATGAGAAGCTCCTCGTTTGGAGGGAGTTGCTCAGTCTCCAGATACTTGCCCTCTCATTCTGCATGAACACTTCCATATTGAGCCTCACCCACAAGCCCAGGGAAAAGTCCCTGGCTATGCACATTTTCTTTCCTGAGGTCACTAGAACATTAGGTTCCTAAGACCGAACAACCATGCCCAGTTCCATGCTTGCTGCAGGATGTCTTGAGCCCCTGGAACTGACAATTCACAAACCATGTTAGGAACTTGTCTGTGCCTATCTGGATATATTGTGGTGATCCTCATGCTATGTGTTCTTTTTCCTTCTAGATTTTTTGAATGCTAGGAAATTGAATATATACGGTACGAATTGGGGTGGGAAGAGGAACACAGCTGTGAGCAGAAACAAGGCAACTTGCAGTGTATTATGTGGTTGTTTAGTTGTGACTGGTTCCGTCAGTTGTACCTGCAGTGCAGGAACATTTGATGCCCTTATTTCCCTAATTCCTGCCCCCTCTTGCTGGTCTTTGCCCTGTATTTCTTTTCCATGCCCCCTCACCTTGTTCCACTCTTTTCTGATTTGCATCACTGCTCCCTGCTCCTACTTTTTGTTCCTGCCCGCTCCTGCTGTTTTCTGCTCTGTCTCCTCGGTTCTTGCTCTTTGCCCTCTGTCTCTACTTGTCACTCTCCTTGTTTTTGATCCCCTGCTGTTATTATTTTATCCATATTGAGCTGGGCACAGGCATTGGGAGAAGAGGAATGATGATCTTAGCTGCACTTATTGAATTACTCAACTAGACTTCCACAGTGAAAGTGATGGATACTCTCCTAGATACATAATTTTGAATGGAATACCCCCTGCCCTAAATTCATCAAGTGTAACAATTGAACAAAATTAGCACCTATGTACCCTATGGGACTAATGAATGTAAATGGAACCACAAATTCAGAGCCATTTGCACTCTACTGTATTTCATTCAACAGGAGGCTAGCTCCATTCCCCAGCCTACCATCCTCCCCAAGCCAATCATCTTCTTTAAATTTCTAAAATCCCCAAATCTACCAATTTAACAAAACCCTTAAACATATACACTTATCAATATGAATTATTACTGGTGATATTCACCTTCATCACATGGTTAAGAAGTTGTCTGCCAGGTTTCTCCACTGTAAAGTCACTATTTTTACCTTTCCGTACTTGTTTCTTTGGAAGTAAGTGAATTACTAAGTCCAGCCAGCATTAAAGTAACAGGAAGTGAAATCCTGGATGGGTATCTACATGTTTTTTGGAATCTTTTGTAGGAAAGATTTGCCTCTTCTCTTCATTTATTTCTTTATTCAATCTTTTATTTACATCCAAGCTGATGGATATTTATTTTATTCTTTTGGGGGTGTAATCCTATGCTGTCATTATATATTTTGGACAGATTATTCCAGCCTTAGCCACTGTGAACTCTTTTAGATCTATTCTTATGTCATTTTGATGTTTCTGTTAATTTTTATTTATTGAAACATCATACTGTACATCCTTCCACACCATGGTTACCGGGGAGAGGTTGGTTAAATGGTACAAACTTTCAGCTAACAGGATGAATAAATTCTAGGGCTCTAATGTACAGCATGGTGACTTTAGTTAACCATACTGTACTGTCTACTTGAAATGTGCTAAGAGAGCAGATGCTAAGTGTTCTCAGCACACCAAAAGGAGGTAACTATGTGAGATGGTAGATGGGTTAATTTTGCCTCACCATGGTAATCACTTCAAAGTGTATATGTATATCAAACCATCATGCCATATACCTTAAACATACACAATTTTTATTTATTGTATCCCAATAAAGCTGGGAAAAATGTACATCCTTGATTTATGGCACTAGAGGATGCCCTGCATTTTCCCACAGGATGTCTGCATTTTCCCTGCTTCAGCCCTCCAATCTGCCATTTCTTCCAGGTGCTGCACTCTTTGTCATATCCTGCTGAATTATTTCCTAAGGCAGAGCCTTCCAAGGGCTCCCCACTAAGTCAATAACCAGGAAAAAGTCCTGATGTAGCCCAGCCAGGGACACGTAGAGCCGGCGAGTAAAATAGGGATGCTATCCCCCCAAAATGGTAGTATGTGATGATGTCATGCACTGGCAAGAAGCCAGAGAGTGCACATGAGAGCAGAATCTGAAGTTGCTGTCAAGTGGTGTTGACGATTACATTTGGAGGGTGGCTGGGGCAAGGATGCAGGGTTTAACACCCTGGCAGGAACTGCCTCAGATGGTGTGAACATGCTTCTAGGATGGCTCCTAGAGATGTGGAATGACTAAAGGACTTGCTGGAGAAATGCCAGCACTGCTACGGCAGACAGTAGAAACAGGAAACACAGATCTATTGAGGTAGGCATGTTAAAGTGGATAAACTATGTAAGACCAGGTAATGTTTTGCCCCAGGCATCTGAGGGCCGCTAGCATGCCTTGCAGTGTTTTTGAACAATACCTGACTCTTTTCTGACCTGCTCTCCCTTGCTGGCTTCCAAGTTAGATGAAACAGATATGAAAAACTTGCATCAGTCTTTGAGGTACCCCCCAGATAGGTTTGAATAGATACACACAATACTTGGCAAATAATGTCTGCTCTCCTCCTTTCTGATTCAGGGACCAGGAGGCCTTTCTGGGAATGGGTGTAGCTACTGCTTTCAAACCAGTGCATAGCCGGGGAGGAGGTGAAACAAAGGCAAGTACAGTCACCACCGAACTTTTCTACAATTTTGAAGTTGCGCTTTTCCTTGATTCAGCATTTCCTTGGTTGTTGTAAGTTGTTGAAATGTTTTGGAGCGTTCTGATAGAATCGGTTCTGACATTTTCTACTTGTTTTTAATGTGTCTGTGAGGAGATGAGAGCTTGGAGCTGCCTCCTCTGCCATTTTGCTGACATTACTCTTCCAAGTATTGTTTTTTAAATACAATTCTCTGATTTTAAAAAAATATGAGCTTTGCAAATGGGTACAGAAGCCAACATGAAATTATTCCTAATAGGAAAAGCTGGAACAATTTGAGCAAGTACATAAGTAATGTTAGTACTGAATTATAATCCAAGAAACAAAATAAAGATCTACGAGTCCATAATAATATAGATGAATAATTGAACAAATATATAGAGAGCGGGGAAGGAGCAGAGCTTCCTTATGGAATAACTTGAATTAATTCCAATTACTTTGTGTACCCTGGAGTGTGAGCTGAAATTAGTGATTTACTTTCAAGGGATAGGGAATGGAAAGGGAAAATAAAAAGTGGGCTTTACAGTGGAGTGTCCTTGATAGCCAAGCGATCAAGGTTAACATTTCTAGAGATACTATCATGTGCATATAATGTACCCCTGATATGATTTAATGAGAAGGGCACTTTTTTCCTCAGGTTCCCCCCCCATAAAAACCATAACCCCAGTCTAACAATGAGAATACAAGAGACAAGCAAAATTGAGGAACACTGTACAAAATACATGATTGGTATTCTTTAAATTTTCTAAGTTATAGAAAACAAAGAAGGACTAAGATACAGTCACAGATCAGAAGGGAGAAAGGAGACAGGGTGACTAAATGTTGTGATATTCTGGATTAGATTCTGGCACAGGAAAAAGAAATTAATGGAGAAACTGGTGAAATCTGAATAAGGTCTGTCATTTAGTTAATAGCATTGTACCCATGTTAATCCTTCAGTTTTGACAAATGTACCCTGGTTATGTGAGATGTTCTTGTTAAGACAAAGTAGGTGAAGGGCATAAAAAATTCTATGTACCGTCTTGGAAACTTTTATGCAAATTTAAATTTATTCTAAAATCAAAAATTGAATAGAATGAATAGAGAATGTACTGTTTTTGAAGTTGATATATTATGTTAAAATGATAAATTCAACTAATTCCCCCAAATATTAATGTTCAGAGCTCACTTATGCTGTAAATCCTCTACAATTTCAACCTGTGTCTGCATCTTATAGTGTTTTCATAGTGTTTGTGGTTCTTTATTTTAGTTTTGGAAACATGTTTTATTTTAAAGTTGTCAGTTTGATTACTAAATGCCTTCATATTTTGTGTCTTTTATATTTTGAAGTCCTAAAAATATTCTTCTTTGTGTTATTACAAAGGTTTAAATGCTTTGTGTTATGGGGACTAGAGTATCCTCCCTTTCTTTCACCCAACGATTCTTGGTTCAGCAAATCATCTACGGAAAGTTCAAGGCATGTCAGGTGGAGTTTGACCCCAGGTCTCTTGGGATCTGTTCCTTGGTCTAGGTTTTGTTTTGCTTTGGGTAGAGTGAGAAGGTGGCAGTAGTTTGGGGATGAGAAGGATTAGAGTCAGTCATGAGGTTGCTGGAGAGTAAGAGATAAAAGATGAATTAAGAATTCAGAGAATCAAAGGGATTTTTTTCGTCAGGGTGGAGTTTGTCATCCTGAGATTTATTTTTCTAAATTTTATTGATGCGTATACTACTTGCGGAAAGTGAAGAAAAGTGTATATAATTCAATGAACTTTCACAAAATTACCCCAACTTGTCACCATTTTTCATGTCAAGGAACGGAACATTATAACCCTGCAGTTAAAGGACTGACTGAAGTAGCCCTTGGGTTTCGATTGTGAGTCGACTGGCGACAGGACTCTGGATCGGAAGTTAAATGGGCTGGGGGAGCTCTTGCCTTCAGAGTTGTTGTCTGTGGACTGGGTGGAAAAAGGTTTATTGTATTTAGAGTTCAATGGGTTTGTGGGGTCATTGGGTGAGATGGTGGAGTTGTGTCCAGATTCTGAGAAGACACACAGTCCTCCCAATTGAAGGGTAAGTAAGCATATTGGATCTCTGCCATCCCATGGGAGCCTTGAGTATCTGAGATGGATCCATTCCTCGACCCACAGACGTCTACTACTGAACTCACAGATGCTCATCACTAACCCCACACTTCATCAGTGTCTCCATTCACCACTGCCATTAACCCCAAAGAGCCCTATCAGTTATTCCACAAACCCACTTCCACACCCCAGAGTTTCAGTGAGGTTTGTGGGTAAGGCCCAAGGTGGGCGAAGACAGAAGAGACATAAAGACCCCGTCACCTTTGTTACATCAAGACTGTTGTCCTCAGAAATGACCAGTAGATGGCAGAAAAACCCATGACTTTGAAACATAGACAGCTGTTCCAAAGATGACGGAGCTTTGAGAGTCTATATAAAGTTTTTCTGAGACCAGCTCACCTGCCTGGTAAATACTGAGAATTAGGGATGTTGTGCTATGAGAATACTTTCCATTGAGACTTTTTCTTTTCAGGCCACCTCAGCCCACTGTGTATAACACAGCTCACCCCACTCCCAAATCTGTACCTGTCTGAAGTCTTGTGGTTCACCTCACCCTTCTTTTCCCTAAAACACATTAGGAGGAAATAATCTACTTTGAAAATTATTTTCTAAAAGGCTTGAATGTGGCATTTCACTCTTCCTACTGGAGTGTTCTGCATTACCATAGAGATTTGGCAATCCAAAGTGATGAATCTCTGTCCAAAGTAATGGACATCATGGTGTATGTCATATTTTTGGATAAGCAGAGTTCATCTGCTTCTAAAACTAAGTTGGTGGATGCAGCCCTATATTTTTAGTAATATTAATAAGAGCTGATATTTACTCAGCACTCACTATGTGCTAGGCGCTGTACTAAGCCCTTTATGTTGGCAAATCAAATCTTCCTAATAACCCTGTGAAGTGATGGATAGTTATTTTTTTTTACTAAGAAGCACACTGATGCCCAGAGAATTCAAACTTTGTTCAAGGTATATAATTAGAAAAATGCTCAGGACTATTTTTTTTTTTTTTTTATGTATTCATTCTACATGCAATTAAGAATGTGGCGCTTGATGTTAGCATTGCTGGGCCTTATGAATTCAGATTGTTCTCTTGACTCTGTAACACGTGTTAAAATCTTCTCATTACTAGATCTGGGCAACAGTTTTAACTGGGTTACCCTGAGTAAGGATGAGCATACATTCTTACAGGAGCATTTTGACAGTATCCAGGCTGATATTAGCAGAGTATTTTAAACCAGGACTGTCCTGTGGGCTCCATGTCACATGACCCTCTTTAACGCAGTGGAGTGTTTAAGTCATCCTAACTGCTTCCAGGGACCAACTCAAGTCTTCTCTCTCCCCCACAGGCAAAACATCACTCAGTGCTTCCAATGCAATGTGTTCCTCTGGGGGTATAGCTTAATGCTCAAGAGCTCTGTGTGACAACTCAACATCAATACCCCTAGGACAGAGTGAGTTTTGTCAGAGATGCGGTATGTTGTGTCACTGTCCTGTGCCTAGAAAACAGCCTCTCCCTGCTCGCTGGCCCACTTCCTAAAACTTGCTATGGTTGTTCGGTTTCTGGTTTGAAAGTGAGAGAAACCAACTGTAGTGAGCTCATTTTAAAAAGGGAGTTAAGAAATCAGAGTGCACCTCATGCAATGCAGGGTTGAAAGGCACTAGACTTCAGGAGGGATGGAATCAGGAACTGCAGAACTCCTGAGATCTCTTTCTCTGCCCTTTGCCTACATTGCCAGATCTTATTTTAGTGCACTTTTGCTTTACTGCTCTTCACAGAGTTGCGTTTTTCACAAATTGAAGCTAAGACCCTTCACCAGCAAAAAGATTACGACTTGCTTTATTGCGACACTCGCTTTATTACGGTGATCTGGAACCAAAACTGCAGTATCTCTGCAGTATGCCTGTACTTCCTTCTGTATACCTTTGTTCTACATACAGACATATATATTATCTATCTATCTATCTATCTATCTATCTATCTATCTATCTATCTATCATCTTCTATCTCTCTCCACACCTCTCTCTGTTATTTCTCAGCCTCCAGCTTTTCCAGTTTGCAAATAAAAATCTTGGCCACATAAAGCTCTCACATTCCCATGTTTTGGATCCAGCCACACAGGAATATCTGATTTGTCAGCCCCAATATCAAGTTCCTCTGCAAATACCTGATGAGCTCAGTTCTGTATTTGCTTCTCACTGATCATCTGTGGGCAAGGCAGGGTCACATGGTAAAATATGGGAGCCTTCTGGGAGCCTGTCCCTACTATGTGTGTGAGAGAGAGGGTACAGATCGACCAGGCTGCGACAGAGAGAAGCTTCTCTTCATAGTGTTGCTTTGCATAGACTTTGCTCAGAACAGTGAAGGGGCAGCTGATGGTGTGTGAGGCTCCATCTGAGGTCTCTTTTGGGTTCCTGTGGATGATTGCCTTATGATCACGGTCTCTCTGGTCAGAGATCACTCTTGCTTGAGATAGCTGTGGAGGCTATGATTTCCATTCCGCATCTACTGAAGTTTTGCTCTTCTTCCTTTTTCAAGAACTTTTCTTCCCTTCCTCATAGAGCCCTTTCGGTTCATGATTCACTGGGCCCTGGCCAGAGTCGTGGAAGGCCTGGGCCAAGCCCATACAATCAGAGTAGCCCTGAACATAATGACTGGTCAGCCAATGGCACATAACCCAGTGAAACTTCTTGGAAATTTTTATGCTAGAGAAGAGAAAAGGGGGTTCTCAGATGGGGTTGCTGACCTTGCAGATGAGAGCCTGTCTGAGAATGATGCCAGAAGAGTTGAGCAGAGCTGTGAGATGGAGAAACAGACCAAGAACCCTAAAAGTACTGAGTTTTTGGGTCAAGCCAGGCCAGAAGCCAGGGAGCAGTTCTGTATAAACCAAGTATGAGAGCCCATAAATACCTTCTCTTCAGCTTAAGTGACTTTGAGCTAGTTTTCTGTCACTTACAACCTAATGTATTGGCTCGCATGCTTCAACCCACAACAGGCTCTGAGGGTCCCTATTTAATCATTCTCTTAATGATTGATTATTTTACTTGTAAACATCTTCAAAGAAGGGAGTCTAATAAGCAACAGAGCCCAGAACATCACCGTTCATCAACCTTCAAAGTAGCCTTTATATCTGGTGCTGGGATTAACATTTGGTGTTTCATCATGAATCTATTCATAGATGTAGCAGTGTTATCTTGTTATTTTCTATTTTCTCTTAGGTGAAAAATCTAGGGACAAGATCATGAAATAATTGTTATGAAGGCAAATCGCCTAGGGGAAAATCCACTAAAATCTTTTCAACCTTAATATTAGACATTCCTAAAGCCTAAATACAGATCCATATGTGAAAAACAAGGAATAGTTAGTTGTATTACTTCAGAAATGTTGTGGTGTCAAGAGCATGACTTAACCACTCCCAGATGATGTAAATTAGCAAATGGCCTGATCCCTATTATTTATTTACTAAGCTCATCTCCTTGAGAAGCAATGATAATATCAATCAAATGTCAGAGACCCCTAAATTCTCTTCAGCCTGCAAAACCTGAGCTCAGAGTATGTGAAAGAGAGAATTTTGAAACATGCTTATAAGAAAATATGGAGATTACCAACCATATTTCAACATATATACGCCAAGCATCATGAAGGCTAAGACGGCTCCATCTTCTGTCATTAACAATATGAATTGATTATCTCATAGCGAAGTAGGTAATTTGAGTCACATTCTCAGCAAACATCCTGATCATGAAATAATTGTTATGAAGGCAAATCGCCTAGGGGAAAATCCACTAAAATCCTGAAAATCCTGAAAGACTGGAAGGCTAGACTCCTATACTCCAGTAGTCACATTTTGAGAATAATTGTTTCCATTGAGTTAGTGGGTCCTAGATGAGAAAATTCAACAACCCCAAAAAATGAGGACAAATCTCCAATGGTCAGCATTTAATTTTGTTGCAATATTTTAAAGTGAGTGGTCACAGAAATTTAGTAGGTTATAACAGAGGCTTAGACAGTAATCGTAATTTAAATATAATGCATTAGCAGATGACATGAGACTATATACTTAGAGAATCCACCAAACAACTATTGGAACTAATAAATGAATTCAGTAATGTAGCAGGATACAAAATTAATACTCAGGAATCAGTTACATTTTGTACACCAATCACGAACTATCAGAAAGACAAATTAAGAAAACTCTTCCATTATAATTACATCAAAAACAATCAAATCCAAGGATGTAAAAGACCTTTACCTGGAAAACTTAAGACACGGAAGAAGATACAAACAAATGAAATATATACCGTGCTCAGGGATAGGAAGAATTAACATCCTTAAAAATATCTGTACTACCCAAAGCAATCTAAATATTCAGTGCAATCCCTATCAAAATACTAATGGCATTTTTCACAGAACTAGAATAAATAATCCTAAAATTTATATGGAATCACAAAAGACCCCGAATGACCAAAGCAATCCTAAGAAGTAAGAACAAAGTTGCAGGTATCACACTACCTGATGTTAAACTATATACTACAGGCCCACAGTAATCAAAACAGCATGGTATTGGCATAAAAACAGACACAAAGATCAATGGAACAGAACAGAGAGCCCAGAAATAAGCCCATATCTCTAAGGCCAATTAATTTATGACAAAGGAGGCAAGAATATACAATGTGGTAAAGTCAGTGTCTTTAGTAAATGCTGTTGGGAAAACTGGACAGATATGTGCAAAAGAATGAAACAGGTGTCGTGGGGCTTCCGATTTTGTTATTTTGAGACTTGGCTAGAGGCG
This sequence comes from Rhinolophus hipposideros, assembly GCF_964194185.1. Classification (NCBI taxonomy): domain Eukaryota; kingdom Metazoa; phylum Chordata; class Mammalia; order Chiroptera; family Rhinolophidae; genus Rhinolophus; species Rhinolophus hipposideros. Next base: position 24,086,409 of record NC_138067.1, on the reverse strand, counting down.
CGTAAGTGGAATCTTGAGTCCCAGCATACTCTTTCATCCACTCAATCATTATTGCTTTCTTCTAGGGCCTGGCCATGTCAACAGGAAAATTCAGCTCTAAGAGATCCCATTACCAGGGTAACCCTACCAACTCCTGCCCATTCTTCTCTCCCCATGAGAACAGAAGATTTGACTGACAGAACATGCAGAGTGTCTGGAGTCTGACAGGTCCTGGTTAAACACCACACTCCAGCCCGTCACCCCATATGTCCTGAGTGCCACATCATTTTCCTCTTTCCTCCACAAGTGATCAACTCTCCTGAGGAGAAATTTGAATTCACCTACACATGAGATGAGAAAAAATATCATGGTTACATTCATGTGTGGATATTTTCAGCAAAACATACCTCACCTGGGGTAAGCTCACATACCCCGAGGCCTTTGTCTTCTCTGAGGCCCTGCAGAGAACCCTCAGTGTTGGCCAACAAACCAGAAACACAGGCATGGCCTCCCACAGTGTAACTTAGGACACTGTGCTCCCAGGACTGCCCATCCATGGCTGACTTGGTTCCCTGCCCAGGGTATCTTGAGGCCCTAGGGCTGGGTTCACTTAAACCACAGAGTATTCACAGTGTGCTGACCTTCCAATTTTGACTTCTGACCTCATGAGCAGTTTTGAGTAACAATAAATTAAAATTGAATAGACGTAGCATGAGCTATGGAAAAGAGTACAAATAGGAGGGGAAAGGCAGCATCTTGGTATCTACAGGACAGAAGGTCCATCTACCATGAGTGACCCACCAGCTGCGCTTTCAGCTTAGGATCTGTTGCTTACTCTCTCCCACTGGACCCTGCTCTCTCTCCCTTTTCCTTTTCTCTTCTCTTTCTGTCCTTTTGCCTTTCCTTGTTCCTTGTTTTCTCTGTTTTTGCCCATTCTATTTGAGGAGCCTCCTGATCTTCCCCTTTCTCTATCATTTCTATCAGCTTCTACTGTCTGCTGTTTGCTCCAGTTTTTTTGTTCCCTCCCTCTGTTCCATGCACCTTCTCTTTGCTCCCAGGACTCTCTTCCAGTACTTCATGTTCTGCTACATTTTCCCCCAGTGTCTACAGGGGCACAGAGTAAGAGGTGCTGAACTTTGCTCTGTTTTTTGCAACCTCCAGAGAGACTTCTAGAGACAGTGGTCACTGCTTCCTCACACTCATACAATCATCCAGGTAAGATTGCTCCTGCCCTGTATTCAAGGAGTCCAATTTACCGAACCAAGCACCTGTTTCCACTCTGTGAACAGTCATTTTGATGTAACTCAAATAAGACCCTCCCAGATTCCACGCCAACCTCCTCAAATCTATCAACACTTACATGGTTTGTGTTCTCTTTCTTGATTGGAATTCTGGTGAGAGGAGTACTATGAGTTGTCACGTTTGATGGAGGTGAGTGTTCTTATGAAACACACATTTCTCCATGGAGTTTTTTTTTTTTAATTGACAAATTTAAAAGAGTCTCAAGGACCAATATAAGAATTTTAAACTTCATCCCAAATACAATAGGAAACAATTGATGTGTTTGGTTAGTGAGGGCAAGGCTGGATACCTTTCCCTTCTCCTAACTCTTGTCCCTCCCCCCAGTACAATCTGTAGTATTGACCATGAAATTCATGGGAAAAGTCTTCTGAAACTGGCAAGGTATCTATAGGTGGGAAGACGCCCTTGGGTAGTCAGTATTAGGAAATGTCATACTAAAGAACCCTCATCCCAGACCTTGGACCAAAAAGTCAAAGAGAAACGAGTCCTCACTACCAAGACTGTGAACTTGAACCCCATACCCTTTGCCTGGGCTCATTTCTTCTCCTTTTGCTCTCTTTGGAAACATGAGTTTCCTTCCCTGCCTAGTCTCAGGGTTCTCACTGACCCTGGCAGAGACTTGGAGGTGGTCACTTATCATGTAGAATTATTGTATAAGTCTGTATTGAGCCCTAGTCTGGAGTTTATAACAAAGGTAAAACAGGGAGAAAACCCTATTGAAGAAGAAAGTTTGGACTCAGGATAAAGTGAAAGTCCTATTTAAGAGCCAACCTTGATCGAACTAAAGATGGAAAAGGAAAAACACGAAAGGGAAAAGAGAAAAAATAGGCAGCGCTATTGGGAATAAAGAGGGGGCTTATAGTATTGTGAAATGATTAAAACTCCATCCAAGTATTCCAGAAAGCCACTGTCATAGCTTTGTCAACGAAGAGTACATTTTACCCTTGTTAGCATCTCATGTAACCTTCACTTCAATGATAGTAAGCCTACAGTAATAGGTATTCTGGAGTAAATTGAAGCCATTGGTAAATTGAGGCCTAAGGTAATTAACTTATCCTCTGATCAGAACAACAGGGCATTATTTATTCCACCATTAAAGCTCCTCTTTTAGGTACATCAAACATCACCTACTGACATTTCCGCACTTGAAATTGTGGAGAAACATGGTATAAAATACACTATGTTGCACACATCCTAAACATTAATTTTAAAAAATGTTTGCCCAAAATATATATTGGGGGTGCCAAAAAATGGATACAAGTGGACACTTTGGTCAGCATTGCTCAAGCAGTAGTTTCTGTAATCAGAAGTGTCTGGATGCTGACACTCTGAGCACCTCTTGTAATTGCAGAAGTCAAACGTGATTTGTAGTCATCTTTTGTAATTGGTACATATTGAAGATTGCAATGTTAATAGTTTTTCTTTCCTTTCTTAAAATGTGTATACATTTTTTCGCACCCTCTGTATACATCCAATTTCTAAGTTTTCCCAGGGTCTGCCCTCACCTTTTGACTGTTGTTCACATAGGAAAAGAGGTAAAAGTGAAAGGGGATATGGGACCAAGGATGGGGACAATGGCATACGCAGCAATAAGCTCAAACACATGAATGGATCTTTGAATGGCCTGAACTCAGGCCAGCATAAACCTCAGCTTTTGAGAATCCACTGCCCTGGGCCATGGATACTTGGGATGGAGACATCTGGGTTAATGCAGTCAAAAGTCTTAAGACGCCAGATTCCCAGTGACCTTCTCATCCCATAGAATTGGTGGTGCACTCTTCCTTATTAAGGGATAGCACTTTTCCTTTGCTTAAAGATGATACAGAGGCCATACCTGAGCCAGTATCAATACCTGGAATTGAATGCAGAAGAGGACTGGTTCACAGGTAAGAGGAACTTGTGACACCAGGGTAAGTTTGTATGGTAAAGACTTCACCACATAAAGACTTAAGACATTTTTTTTTTTTTTGTAATTATACTCTGGGGCAAGAAGAATAAGCATCTTAAAGACTGTGAGACATAGGTCAGAATTGACTGATATCTGGAACACCAAGTATCCTTAGGAATCCATGTTTGAACTGGGGTCATTAATGGAGTTGGCCGTAGAACAGATTGCACTGTATCTACTAAGTCTGCAGACACAGTCAGTATTTCAGATCTTGGTCTCCAAACATGTAACTGGGATAGGTATAAATGGTGGTTGGCACTGGGCTTTTCCTCTCTGGTGTAAGAGCTATTTTAATGAGTAAGACCAGGCGGAAGCCTCTGAAATTGAACCCTGGCCAAGGTAATAAAACAATATTATAATTTGGGGATAAAGGCAGAAATCAATGCCAGTATTAAAGTCCTAAAGGAAGAATGAATTAAGGTCCCCAGTATATTTGCATTTAAATTCCCAGCATGATCCTTAAAAATAGAGTTTATGAGAGGCTGCTGTACCATTGTAGAGGCAGATCCAAGGGCTATGTGGCCAGAAATGGATTTGGTCAAACCTCCAAGTCATACTTTCAAGCCATTCAGCAAAAATTTATCAAAAGAGGGAAGTGTTACACCTAGGACTGAGCATCAATAGATTCTGAGGGGCAAAGCTACTGTATGAACAGGTAACCCAGAAGCTGTGTGATCCAGGAGTATTGAACAAAGGCCTTTTTGTTCACTCACAGCTTTTGACCATCTGAGGGAAAAACACAAACCCAGACTGGTTAATAGATGGGTTGGCTTGGCATGTTGAAACAAGCTGAAAATAGATGGCTGCCATATGATAGGCCAACTCAAGAGTGATCTTGAAAGAAAGCGGTAGAGTACAATCCTCTCAGAGAGCACAAGGAAGTACTTTTGGTCATATTGTTTCTGTGGAAGTGAAGTGAAAAGATAGATGTCTTAGTTTACTAGGACTACCATAATGAAGTAGCACAAACTGGGTGGCTTAAACAACAGGAATTTATTTTCTCCCAATTCTGAAGGCAAAAAGTTCAAGGTCAAGCTGGGTTGGCAGGGTAGATTTCTGAGGGCTTCACTCCTTGGCTTGTAGATGGCTGTCTTCTCCTTGGGTCTTCACACCGTTTTTCCTCTGCGTGTCTGTGTCCCAATCTCCTCTTCTTATAAGGACTCTAGTCGTATTTGATGAGGGCCCACTCTAATGACCTCATTTTACCCTATTTACCTCTTTAAAGACCCTCTTTCTACATACAGTCACATTCTGTGATATTGGGGGTAAGGACTTCAACATATGAATTTTGAGGGGGACACAATTCAGCTCATAATAACATATGAATAAGAAGTGGCAAATGGATGTTTCAGTCCATTTCCTTCTGCAGTTGATTGCAGCCTCACACGGTGCCCCATAAAGGGGAAAATCCACCCAGCCAACGCATGGACTCATGATTAGTAATAAAATTATGGTTACTAATTTAATCAACTTTAGAAGGGAAATGGAGACATAATACATCATGCACATTTCAATCACATTCTAAATAATTTTTATGAATAAATGCACTATGTAACAACACTTTAATCAAGATACAGAAAAACAGCATAAAAACTCCAATTCCCTCAGACCCATTTGGAGTTAATCAGTTCCCCAAGCCAGCTTCAGAAAAACATTGACCTAGTTTCTATAACTATAGATTAATTCTGTGTGTTCTAGAATTTAATATAAATAGGTTAATACAGTGTAATCTCTTTGGTAAATGGTTTCTTCCTTTCAGCACAATACTTTTAAGATTCATCCATGTTGTTGCCTGTACTAATAGTTCATTCCCTTTCTTGCTGGTTGGTATTACATTGCATGAATATACAAAAATTTATTTATTTGTTCAGTTACTGATGGATTTTGGCCATTATGAATAAAGTTGTCACGTGCGTTCATTACAAGTCTCTTTGTTGTTCTGTGTTTTCATTACTGGTCCAAATACTAAGGTTGTAATCTATTGGTCATGTGATAATTGTATCATTAACTTTATGAGAAACTATTGGACTTTTTCCAAATTGGTTCCAATATTTTATACTTCCAGGAGCAAGACTTCCAGTTACTTCAAATCCTTGTCAACACTTCGTATTGTCAGTCTTTTGTAATTTTAGCCATTGTAGTGAATATGAAGTGGTATTTTATAGAGGTTTACATTTTTCCAAAATTAAGTATTGTTAGGGACTGTTGGCCATTCATATATTATGTTTTATGAAGCGCCTGTTCAAATATTTTGCCCATTTGTATTGTTTCTTTTTCCTTTTATTATTGAGTGGTAGGAGGTTTCTTTCTTTTTTTTTTAATATATTCTGGTTATAGGATATTTGTCAGATGTATGTGTTTTGCATACAACTCCCCTCTCTGGGACTTAGTCTTTTATTTTTGGAATTACAGCTTTTGAAGAGTGGGAGTTTTAAATTTTAATGAAGCTTAATTAATCAGTTTATCTTTTATAGTTTTTGTTTTTGTGCCCCATCTAAGAAACTGTTGCCTATGCAACTGATAAATTTTATGTTGTTTAGGTTCTCAGGAGGGAAAGCTAGGACATATATGTTACCTGTGTATATACAAATATTTATAAACACTTTTTTAACTCTGTGTGTGTGTGTGTGTGTGAGACCTTGTAGCCACAGAAAATCTCCCTGTGCTCAATTTGGTTCATAAAGTTTGTGTGAGGCATGCCATCTGTCCCATAGGTGTTCCCTTTCTAGAATCACCCTCTGATTCCAAGGTTGATAGTTGACCTCCACATTGGGTGAGATCACAGACAATTGGTGCATGGATTTTGTAGCCTCCTTGATGCCCATTAACCACAATTCTGCTTACTCAGATTCTTGATTCTTTGGTCTATCTTATTCTGAGAGTTTTAAATGGGAAGTTCACCTGCTTATGGGAAGGTTGAAATTGGGGGTCTGGATAAATTAGATGGAGACTGTAAATATGTAAATACCAGGAGTCGCCTTTATTCCTGACACTGTATGTTAATACACTCGGATTTCTGTGTCTATGCCAGGAGGACCATCTCCCCTACAGGACTACCTCTCCCAGAATGGACCCAGGTGTTCTTGGGAACCTTTGGGGCCCAATGGTAGGGACCATGTGCATTTGAGTTTGAATAAGTGGATTTATGTAAGAACTATATAAGCCTGCTACTACACTAGTTGGTAAATTTATTTTCAAAAGGGTGTATGTTGACAATTCTGGAACTATTTTACATGTATATTAGGGTTGAACAAATAAGTAAATAAATTATATAACATGGGAGTCAGATTTCTTATTGCCAGAGAAACAAGGTACAAATAATCAAGGATTGAGGGCTAGAATGAACCCTGCATTACTCCATAGTTGAAGGTAGTATGAACTCTTATTAATCTTAATATATATTGAGAGAAATAAAGAAAGTTATAACTATGTGTATATATACATGAATTGGTGTACATACATATGTTTCCTAGCTCTATTGAGAGGGCCTAGAAGCAGTGATACCCCAGTAGCAACAAATAACCCAGAGCCCAGATAGAGGTTTCTAAATTCCAGTGTGCAATTTTAAAAAATGGGGGCATTGCCAATACAGTATAGAAAAAGAAAAACAGTGGCTTTTCAGTGGAGAAACCTAGCAGTAAGTAAAGAATGTTAACACCACCAGTAATATGATACCAGTGCTATGTTGTGATATGGTGCAAAGAGAGAAGTACTTCCTCTTTGTGGTATATTTCCCCCAAATCAATAGTCCCAGTCTAATCATGAAAATACCCCAGACGAACCCAAATTGAGTGTACAGAACACCTTCCAGTACTCTTAAAAATTGCCTGGTGGTCGAAAACAAAGTTAAACTAAGAAGTTGTCACAGAGCAAAGAAGACTGAGGAGACAGGATGACTAACTTTTCAGTATCCTGGATTGGGTTCTGGCACAGAAAAAAGAAAGACCTGTAGAAATCTGAACAGAGTGTCCGGTAATAGTATTGTACTCATTTTAATCTCTTCATTTTCACAAACATACCATCATTACAAAAGATGTTATTAGGGCTGATTAAATGAAGGGGACACAGATGCCCCTTGACTTACGATGGGGTTACGTCCTGATAAACCCATTGCAAATCGAAAATATCATTAAGTTGAAAATGCATTTAATACACCTAACCTACTGAACCTCATAGCTTAGCCTAGCCAGCCTTAAACAGGCTAATGCCAGAACAGTGACATTAGCCTGTAGTTGGGCAAAATCATCTTACCCAATGAGTACACCATACAGCATTGGTTGTTTAACTCAGGTGATTGTGAGCTCAACTGGGAGATGTTCTCTCTGCCTCGGCCCAGCATCACAGAATATTATATTGCATAGTGCTACCTGGGAAAAGATCAAAACTCAAAATTCTAAGTATGGTTTCTACTAAATGCCTATCGATTTCACACCATCATAAAGTCAAAAAATCGTAAGAAGAACCATCGTAATTTAGGGAGTCTCTATACAAAAATTCTCTGTACCATCTTGGCACCTCTTGGTAAATCCAAAATTATTTCAAAATTAAAAAAATAAAATAAAATAAAGAGAGAAGAGACTGTTTTTGAAGGGGCTCTGGAAAAAATTGGAGTTGATAAATTATGTTCAAAGGAAAACTTCAATCAATTCCCCAAAATGTTCATTGCCCAGACCTCATTTTTACCATAAATCTGTAAATCCTCTACACTTCCAATCTATATCTGCATCTTATATTTTTATAGTGTTTATGGTACTTTATTTTTGGAAGTATGTAGTCAAATTTAAAGTAGTAATCAAATTTATCAATTTTTTTCCCTTCATATTTTGTACCGTTTGTGATTTGATGTCCTAAAAATATTCCCCTTTGTGTTCTTTTAAAGATTGAAAAGTTTTCTGTTTTATTCTCAGGACTTTACTATTACAAGAAATGATTTTTGTATTTGCAAAGGAGTCTTGATTCTGTGGGAACAAGTGATTTTTGGTTCTGCAAATCATCTGGGGAGGGTTTAGGGCGTGTCGGGGGGGAATCTGACCCCAGTCTCTGAATTTGTCCCTTGGCCTGGGCTCTTGCTTTTGGTAGGATGACGAATTGTCAGTAACTTTGGAATGAGAAGGATTAGGGTCAGGCATGCTGTTGCTGGATGAATGGAAATAAAAGATGATTGAAGAATTGTGAAGATACAGGAAATTTGTCACCATTGTCACCAGAGTCGGGTTGATCAGCTTGGGATTTATTTTTGTAAATTTTACCGATGCATACACTACTTGCAGAAAGTGCACAAAACTTAAGTGTACTACTCAATGAATGTGTACAAAACTAACTCAATTCTGTTAGCATCCGCCAGATCAAGAAACAAGAATGTTAGAACCTAATGCAAAGCAGCAAGAGTAGTCATTGAAAGCGCCATTGGAGCTCGGATTTGGTAGTTGTGGTATCTCGGGGCCAGGATCCATTCACAGCGACCGGATGTAGAGGGGACACACATGGCCCGTGAGGAGTAGTTTCCCTGCCATATATAATATTGGCAGTTCCTTTGTTTCCACGCACACTCTGTGAAATCAGGTTCTGGACAAGTGCGCCAGCAGAGGAGGCAGGGTGGAATCTAGAGGTGGAGGGAGATACGGGACTTGTTGCCATTCCCTTCCCACCTCTTGTTCACAGACCCCAATCTAAAAAGACAAGGGTGACAGGGTGGGGTTGGGGGAGGTGGGTCTGAATACAGGTAGAGGCTAAAGGGAACGGTGAGAGGGGGCAGGGAGCGGGAAGGAAACCAGGGGATGAGGCCAGAAACCAGGAAGAAGATGGAGGAGCCAGGGTCATCCAGCGAGGGAGATGACAGGGAAGATCTAGAAACAAGGAAGTGGGACAAGGACCAGTGCCTGAGTGACGGGAAAACACAGACTTAGGAGGCCACTCACTTGACATTTACATCCTCTTCTATATGCTCCCTCGAAACCTACTTGCTGCTCTTTGCTGAGATAGTTCCAGAAAGATACCAGATGGCATCTTGTGAAGATCATTCTTCCTGCCCTCAGATAGCCTGCAGTGGTCAGAGAGTATGGCCCGAGAGTCAGCACGGCACGCATGGATGTCTCCCAGAAAGGACGTGCTATGGCCCTGAGTCAACCGGAGAGAGTCTGAAAACCCTCAGGCTGGGGCAGTCAGCCATGAATGATGGCCCAGCACTTTCCTAGGACGTTATCGGTCAGATCATGGAGCAGGGGCCCTTGGTCCTTGGTGCTGCTAGAGTTGCAGAAGTAGAGTGGTCTGTTCAGGGGAAGGAGGCAAGGTTGAGCGGATGTACGTGGACAGGGACGCTCACCTGCAATAAGTAATTGTGACTGATGACGGGTCCTCATCTCATAACCACACTTCTCCCATAAGAGAGGTGTGTAGATATTATTCATTTTCGGGATACTCTTGGGAGCCTTGAGGATCTGTGATGGGAGGGAAAGAGAGGCTAGGACCTTAAGTTTTCATAGGAGTTTCTGGGCTCCAGACACCATCCAAGTACCTCAGCCTGAACAAATTGGAGAATGTAGGTATCGGGTTTACCTTAATGATGTTGACTCTGAAAGCTCGTTTTAGCAGGGTGTTGTTTCCCGGTCCTAATAGATCAGCTACTATAACTGGGAGGAGGAGGAAATGGGTCAGGAGCCCATAGGTTCATTGATTTAAGATTCTCCACCCTAAGTCTCCTAGAGACAGTGTTCAGATCAACAGAACAACCCCCTCCCACCCCCGTGAGAGGGTGAGAGGTGAGATCTTCTTGGTGGAGACTTCTCTGGTGTCTCCCTAGACTCACCAATGTCTGACATGCAGTAATATGTCTGAGGGTGCTGAAGTTTACAATCACAAGCTTTGCAAGGTGTTGACAGAGCAAGGAGCAAAGGAAAGGCCAGCAGGAATGAGGTCTCCATGGTGGACCCTGGGGGACACAGGGCATGCATTAAATCATGAATTATTTCGTGCCCAGCTCCCCCATCCATCTAGAGACTGAGTGGCTTTGGAGGACTGTCTACAAAGAGTCCAGCTCCCAGGATCTTGGGGACCGCATGCAAGCAGTTTGCGTCCCATGTCTAAAATGCCTTACCTGTGTCAGTCTGAGCCAAGGCACCACAGCTTCTACAGAACACGCAGCACTTTGAAAGTTGTCTGAATTGCCTTTTCACCCTGGGGCATACCCAGGGAGATATAATCTGATTACTGGGCGTATCAGTCACGTGGAATTGTTTTTCTCTCATCTGCATTTTCTTTTCATCCTTCATGTGTGTCAACCAGGCAGGTTTGGTCTCACTATTGGGTGCATTTGTCACTTGGAATTCTTCTCTATATCATTACTCAAAGAGCTACTAACTTCACTCATTCCTGGACAGTATTATGGGCTCAACTGTGCCTCCCTAAAATTCACAGGTTGAAGTCCTAACCCCCAGTCCCTCAGAATGTGACTATTGAAAGATAGGGTCTTTCTAAAGAGGGAATTAAAGTAAAGAGGTCATTAGGGAGGTCCCTAACCTAATGTGACTAGTATCCATATAAGAAGATTAGGACACAGACACATAGAGGCAAGCCCGAGTGAAGATACAAGGAGAAGATGGCCATCTAGAAACTGAGGCGATACTAAGAAGAAAACAACCCTGAGGCCACTCTGATCTCAGACTTCCCGCCTGCAGGACTGCGGGTGGAAATACATTTTTGTTGTTCAAGCCACCCAGTCTAAGGTACTTTGTTATGAAAGCCCTAAGAAAACTAACAGACTCCTTTGTTTTAGTTTTAAAAAATATATTTAGGGCTTTTATACCATTTAAATTTGCTTTAGGATTTTGAGAAAAGAAAATCATCTCCAACCCCAAATTTACCAAACAAGATTTATTCAATTACTCCACTTCTATTTCTGCCCCCAACCTCTATTCTCTGCCCCACCCCCAAAGGCTTCCATTTATTATCTTTTGGTTTATCTTCTCATTGCTCTTTTAATCGAAACATCTCCAAGCATAGACATAAGCACATTCATTCCCTCTCTTAGGTAAAACTTTAGTACACTATATACATAGCTTTTGTTATCTTGCCATTTTTATTTTATGACATACCCTAAGGTGACACTACAGTAGTATATATTCCTTATTCTTTGTACAGTTGTGTAATAATACTCCATGTTGTTGTGCCATGGATTATCCAACAAGTCTCAAATTGTTGGTCCTTTCCATAGTTTTCTGTTGTTTGCCCTCACAAATATGTATTTCAATGTCTAGGCATGTGAATACATCTTTTCTTATATTTGAAAATGTGTCTTTAGAAGAGATTTCTATAAATAGGATTGGTTTAAGGACCATTTGTAATTCTTTTTGTGTGGCTTGTCTCTATCTTGCCCTATTGTTTTCTATAGCGTTGATTAACCTTTCCTCTATTTTAAGAAACAATATATGAAACATATTAACTCTTCATGGTATGACTGCAAATGCTTTACTCATATAATATTTACTCTTCTTGCGTTTAGAAAATAACCAGTTTATCAATGTTTTGGTTTACTGCTTCTGGAGTTTTAGTCATAGTTAGCAAAGGTTTCCCTGGCTAACACAGGTTAGAGGATTTTACCCATGATTTCTTCCTTTATTTGCATAATTTCATTTTTTTTATATTTAGATCTCTAAGCCATTTGGAATTTCTCCTAGGATCAGTGTGATTCATGGACATAATTTTTCTTTGTTCTTATTATATCCAATTAACCCAATACCTCTATTACAAAGATATGTTTTTCTATACTTAATCAAGATATCACTTTTATCATATACTAAATTTCCATATGCATTTGGCAACTGTATCATAATTTTCTATTCTCTTCAATTAGTCTATGTGTCCATTCCTTCATCAACACCATAGTACAGAGACTTTAAAACATAACTGAATATGTTCTAGATGCTTTAATAGTTTTCTGGAGAAGAATTTTTTTCCTTTGCATTTTTTGCTTTTTCCAACTGGTAGGGGTTGCTCCCGTTTTTTTCCTTTTTCTTTTTTTTTCCTTTCTTTTCTTTCTTTCTCTCTTTTTTTTGTTTGTTTGTTTGTTTGTTTGTTTCGTGGCCCCTTTCTTCCTTCAAAGCCAGATAGGGCTAGTTGAGTCTTACTCACATTACACTATATGACTAACTCTTCTGCCTTCTTTTTCCACATTTAAAGGATCTTTGTGATTACACTGGCTCCACTCTGATAAACCAGGATAATCTCTTTAATTTTAAGTCAGCTGATTAGCAAACTTAGTTCCACCTGCAACATTAATTCTGCCTTGTCAATGAACATTTACAGGTTCCAAGGAAAAGGATGTGGTTATCTTTTTTTTGGGGGGGTGGGGCATTATTTTGACTACCATAGAGACAGGCAGACACACACACTCTCTCTCTCTCTCTCTCTCTCTCTCTCTCTCTCTCTCTCTCTCTCTCTCTCTCTTCTCTCTCTCTCTCTCTCTCTCTCTCTCTTCATATCCAGGGACACAGAAAACCAGAGCTCTACCAGTTACACTTCACTTCTTTTACTCTTTATGAGGCTCTTTATACCATCTCCAGGCAAATGGAGCCACGTTGCTGTATTTCAAGAAAGGGATAATTGTTTTATTTTTCAACTTTACTGCATGAAATATTCCTTATTTTCTCTTAGTCTGATTTGTTTTTTTCCTCACAGTGTCTTTTGAATAGAAGAAATATTTTCTTTTAGTTAAGTAAAAGCTGTTTTTAAAACCCTTCATGTTTTTTATTTTGTCCAGTATTAGAATTCTTTACCTATGCCAATGTTGCAAAAAGGTTTTGTTTTCCTCTAGAAATTGTAAGCATCAACCTTTAGATTTCGTCTATGATCCATTTCAAGTTAATTTTTGTGTATGGTCTGGGAACAGAATCAAAGTTAATTATTTTCCATATAGCATCAATTGTTCTGGCATACTTTCTTGAAAAAAATCCATTTTCATTTTATTACCCTAGCCTCCTTGTTGAAAATCAACTCACCTTACGTATTTGGATTTGTTTCTATTTTCTTCCATTGTCTGTATATCTGGTCTCATGCTAATACCGTATTTTGTTACTGTAGTTTTATGATCTATTTTAAATTTGGTAGTCTTTCAAATGTGCTCTTTTTCAAAGCTACCTTGGCTATTGCCATTGCAAAGTCCATTGTATATGCATTTAAGATACTACTTAGCAATATCTACAAAAATGCCTACTGGGATTTTGACTGGGATGATTTGTATCTAGAGATGATTTTAAGGAAAACTGACACCAATAGTTGAGTCTTCTAATCCATGGACATTTTGTATCTCTCCATGTATCATGTCATTTTAAATTTCTCTCTGCAATGTTTGGTATTTACAGGGTTATGAATCTTGCACATATTTTGTTAAATTTGTTCTTAACTATTTCTTATTTTTATGCTACTGTAGTATCAATTTCTAATTTCAATTTGTAATTGTTCCTGTCATATAGATATACAAGTGAATTTTGCACATAGTTCTTGTCTCTGCAACCTAGCTAAACTTTACTTATCTGTCATCGTAGCTTTTCTTTAGATTTCTTAAGAAATTTTATATACAAAATTATGTCATCTGTGAATAAAGTTTTTCTTATTTTTTTCCAATCATGATGACTTTTATTCCTTTAAATTCCATTATATGCGTATATTGACTAGAAATTTTATTACAAAGAAGAATAAAGAGAAAGACCAGAAATCTTTACCCTGTTGCTGATCTTAAGGGGAAATCATTCAGTCTTTCACAGTTAAGTATGATGTTAGTTGTAGTGTTATTATATATTATTTAATACGTTAATAATGGTCTCTTCTTATCAAGAATGATTGTTGAATTTTGCCAGATGTTTCTTTCTACATCTACTTATATAATTAAATAGGCTTTCTTTAACCATCTATTTGGTTAATGTGTAGTAAATTATATCATTTGGTTTTCCTGAAGATAAACCAACTTTGCTTTTGGGGTCAAAATGCCAATCAGTCATGCTAGGTCTGATTTGCAAACATTTTCTTGTGCAGTTTGTGTATGTTCATGAGGAATGTTAATATAAGAGGGTATTATTTTTTTGCATTTTATTTGTAATTTTAGTGTCAATAATTTTTCACTGATAAAATAATTTTTTAAAAGATTTATTTCTTTTATATTTTCTTTAAGAGTTTGTTAATGAATGTATTATTTTTTTTCCTTAGTGTTTGAACTAACCAGTGAAGTAAAGTTTATTTAGATTATATAAAAAAAAATTCAGTATACAAAGTCAATTTAATTGTTATAGAGCTTTTGAAATTTTCTATTCTTGTAGATAGTTTGGAAATTTTTAACTTTCAAAGAATTTGTGCAATTCGTCTAAGCTTTCAGATTTATTAGCATAAAGTTCTTTATAATACTTCCTTTTTCTACTTTCATGTATATAAGATATATGTAGTAATGTTCCTTTATTATTCCAGACAATGGTCATCTGCACATTTTCTACTTTTTCCTTGATTAATACACCTACTGGGTTGTCAATTTGGTTGCCCTTTTCAAAAAACAACCTTTTAGCTTAACTGATATTCTTTATTTTTCTATTGATTTTCGCTCATATTTATTTTCTTTCTTCTCTTGAGTTTTAACGTAATATGTACTTATTTTCCAACATCTTAAGGTAGAAACTGGGGTTGTTGATATTAGACTTTTCTTCTTTTTCTAAAATAAGCATGTTAAGCTATAAATTATACTCTAAGCACTCTTCTAGTTCTATCACATAGATTTAAAAATGTTTTGGTTTAATTTCTATTCAATTTAAAATATATTCTAATTCCTTCTGTGATTTCTTCTTTGGCCAATAGGTTATTTTGAAAGTATGCTTACTGTTCAATTCCTAAATATCTGGAAATTTCCAAGTAACTTGTTATAAATGTAATGCTCTGTGGTAGGAGAATACAGTCTGTCTAATTTCAATCCTTTTAAATAATTAAAATTAACTTAATGTCGCATCATATCATCTATATTGGAAAATGTTTCATTTTCAATTATAAAGCATTAGTATTCTGCTGTTGTTTGGTGGAATGATCTTCTATTCTCCAGTAGGTCATGTAGGTCCTGATAGTATTATTCATGTCTTGTCTTCTAGATAGTCAGTAATTCCTCTTTATTTATCTGAAGGGGGAAGCTGAAATATCCAACATATAGAATTCATATAATATCACAGAAAATAATTCAGCAAAGTCATGGTAGTAGCTTGAAATTGGTGATGGGATGACGAAAGTATACCATGGAAACCGGCGAATGCTGAAAAATCAGGCTTCTCCAGCTCCACAATGCTGGTTATTCACTCTTTACTACCACAGCACTGAACAATTCCTATGGAAAGGAAGAAGAGACCCCATTTCTTTTCTCCCCAGCTCACCTAGAAACAGTGCTCCTTCTTGGTGCTTGGTCAGTGTGTAAGGCCTTGTCCCATCCCCACCTGACAGATGGGGACACAGCAGTAGCATGAACAGGCATTTACTGAGCACTCACTATGTTGACCACCAGCGATATTAAGAATAATAGGGGAAGGCTAGCTTTTTGCTTCTTCAATTCTCTAGTATCTTTTAGTTCTCATTATGGCAATGTGAGACTGCCCCGTGTTTTAAGTATTACTCCTAACTCACCTAATAGTTCTTGGGTTTTGATCATCTCACAGACATAGCAGGTATTGTCTAACCATGGTTAGACATGGTTAGAAAAGATGGATAGGGACGTGTGTCACACTAGTTGGGCACTTGTCACGGTATCATATAATGTTTTACCCACTAGTTTGTGTATCAAGAACTTGTCTTAATTTCACCATGAAATTGCTTCATGTTAAGGAACTGTTTCTGATTCAGTTCTTTTCCAAAACATTAGAATGGTGTGCACAATGGTTTTTTAGCTGTTAGAGGCTAAAAATCCCTTAGAGTAAAATCAAATCTCTGTTAACATTAAGTAAAGCTTGTTTTGAAAAGCTAAGCTC
Organism: Rhinolophus hipposideros; assembly: GCF_964194185.1. NCBI lineage: Eukaryota > Metazoa > Chordata > Mammalia > Chiroptera > Rhinolophidae > Rhinolophus > Rhinolophus hipposideros. The sequence continues at coordinate 24,070,200 of NC_138067.1, read as the reverse complement.
AACTTTGAATTAGGAAACTCAGATTTTGACCATTTTGCTATGTTTTATCTAAAGAAGAGTAATGCATTTGAGTAAAGGTAAGAGTGCCAGTTAATATGAAAAATTGGACAATTAAGTTCGCAAACTTAATTGTCAGAATTTTGTATGTTAAAACATGGAGAGTTTTACGAAGTCTGAGTGACAGAGTTTGGTAGAATGACTAAAATAAAACTGTGAGAGAGATGAGACAGAATATTTTGCATTTATTTTTAATTTTGGTCTTTTTACATTTGCTTTGTTGACCATAAGAATAGTGTCCATATTCGTTGATTCATGTGACTTATCCAGCATCTAATAAAAGCCAGACCCTGAGGAAATGGGACAAAGACAGTCTTTGCCCTTAAGGAATCCAAGTTAATAGAAGGGTGTGTGGGTGGTGGTAGGTAGGAAGTGTATCACAATAGTGTAACAAGTGCATTAGGACGCAGAAGAGACACCTTATGCAGTCTTGGGGGTGAGACAGAGCATGAGAGGGATTTATTCTAAACTTCAAATTTACAGAAATGCACAAAAACACAGTAATAGGCCAGTTTTAATAGTCACTACATTTTAGTGGAATTTGCTCTAGAATGGGAGATAAAATTGACCTGTTTGATAATAAGGAACCAGTATCCCCACTGCTGTTTTACGTATCTATGAGATAAAAAGAGCAAGTGAAAAAAAAAGTTAGATCTTGTTTCTTTATAAAAGTTTCCTTTTTATATTCTGAAAGACATGAAAAGGAAATCAAAGACACAGGCAGTGAAAAGATTTTTGTGGATCAAAAGATAGATAACAGGGACACCATGACCATAACAACCAAGCTTAAATAAGTATTAAGAATAATTAACATCTAAAACTTAGAAATAAAACAAAAGCGAACAACATGTCCTTTCAAAGTCATACTAGGTGAGTGTTAAAAGGTCTCATCCAAGGCTTATTTAATAACCTAAGAGAATGCGTCTGTGTTTAACTTTGTTCTTTACTATTCGATGGGATCATTGATACTATGATTTTATATGCTGTTTTAGATTTCTGTCTGATTAGAACTCTAAACTCCAAAGGTTTTTGGAACTTGAAGAGCATTAAGCAGTTTTGTATCGATTAACAAATTCATTTCAGCATTCCTTTGAACAACTTTTTAAATTTCTGTTCCTTGAATTCCACTTTGAACTGGGTATGTCATCTGATTGATTCCTTCGTTTATTAATAAACTGAATTAAATACAAATGTCCTTATTATATATTTATGAGTCATATTTTTAACTTTTTGAAATTATCCTTCAACAAAAGTCATTACTAGAGAAGCAAAACAAGACCTATTAATGTTTTTAGACATTATTTGATAATAGACAACTCAAAGCCCCTCTGTTGGAATAATCTGAAAGTCTAACTTGCTATTGATTTACAAACTGGATCAAAAAAAATCTGAAGTTGCCAATAGGCTCCACCCCAAAGATAAGGCGCTAGAGATCAAATGGTCCACCATCACATCAAGAGCAAGTCCTACTAGTGAGTGAGAAATGCATTAGAATTTTCTAGCACTATTTTTATATGTACACCGAAACAAATTTGAAAATATAATCACCACATCTCAGAGCAGGGAAGTCCAAAATTATAAGGGACTTTAATTTCCCACCTTATACAATTGTATCATTTACATATTTGCAAATGAGCATATTAGCTTTAATAAAATAAAAATATTGAAAAATGTCAATTTCATATTACTTATGTATGATATTAATCATTCCAACTGTAACATTTGCAATCATCATAGATAATTGGAATGAATACTTAAAGATCGATAATAACAACGCCACCAGCAGCACCCCTCCCCCACCAATTCATTGAACCAATACTGTGTATCCTGTATAGGAGGTGTTTGAGATATATCATCTTATTTAATCCTCAGCACTCCTTTGGAATGTATATAACTATCCTATTTTAGAGAGAGAGTAAACGAAAGTTTACAAAGGTTAAATTATTTAGTCAAGTCAAACTAAAATTTGCATCTCAGATTTCCTGGGATCCAGTTCTACGCTTCCTCCACTATTCCACACCACCTCTGTTCTCCTGTACAGTATTCATATTCAAATGCAAAAACACTTGCAAATTTCCAGCATGCAAGGCCACAATCACCTCATTATTCCTTTGGGTAAATCTAATCTGGGCACCGAAAACTCAGAAGGTGTCAATTGGATCATGATGATGTTGAGTTCCTGTGTTTTCACAGGTCTCCGAATCCCAGATCTCTCTCTCTGTGGTAGTAATGAAGCCAGTCAGCAGCATCACTCCTCAAAGAATAAGAAAACAAAAAAGGGCACAAAATCATTTCCAAGTCACCTGCTGCCAGTGAAATAAGATTTGAATGGATTTTCTAATGTTTCAAAGTACTTCCTTGTGTACGGCTAAGAAATTCATAAAACCAGCCATGAGAGTTATATTGCCTGTGAGTGTCAATAACTATGATAGAGGAGTAACTGACTACACCCAGAGAGTCTTTTAAGAGGAGACTGATAAAAGAGAGAGAAAAGGGCCCCTTTGATCATTCTCATGCAAATCCCCAATAGCTGACAGAAAACTGCTTTAAGTTGTGCCATATTTTCTTTTTAAAATGCATATGAAACAACTAAGCTTAGAAATAATGCTTTCCTTTTGAAGATTTTTTTCCCCTTAAATTGGAAACAATTATGGGAGTTAGATTCTTCTTCATTTTAAATAGAAATTTTCTGTGTAACTTTTCCTCCGGAAAATTCCTTTAGAGGTAAAGACAACAAAACAAGGCAATTAGCTTCTGGATGTTGTTTACCAGAATGGCTCCAAGTCCCCTCTTCTTTCTCTCCATCTTGCATGTAATCAGAAAAAAGAAACACAAAACATCAGTACCAGCTGCCTCATTTCCTATTCCTTGGATTTCAATAGGGACACACCAGATAGTCTCCGGACTCAGCTGAAGGACAGAGAAACTTGCAGTTACAAGCCCCCTTTTTTGTTAAATCTTCTGTGACCTATTTCTGCAAGCACAGCCCCTTCCTGGTATCCTTTACTGCTCTGGCCACTGCGATGGGTCATCAGTTGTCCGGTGAGGTGGGATTCCTTGTTGTTTGCTTCACTCTAGCTCTCCCTCCAATTATTTGGAACAGTGATATAATTCTGCAGAATATAGCGCTACTCCCCAATCAGACATGGGGGCAGGAGCAGCTTTGCTCAAGCCGCTCCCCCAGCCTAGACCACCACTCCCTTTCCTCCACTTACATCTGTAGGAGACAGTTTCAGTACTACCTCTCCCACGGACAGATAGTCTGCCGTTCCTACCAGCAGGCATTGCAGAACTTCTGGAGAACTTCCTCAGTAGGCCCACCGAAGACACGGTGCTCTAATTATTTTTGGATAATCTAGCTTTCATTGATTTATTTCTTCATTCACTGAATAGTAATTGAACAGACAGTCCTTGGGGTCTTCTGCGGGATACACTGAGGAAGAAGAACAGAGGGTCCCTGCCATTAAGGACCTACATTCCTGGGGATGGTAGGTGGGTCATCAGCTTGTGCAGCTTACTATGGTAATTCTCTTCAAATTCTAATTGTTCTACACTGAACTTTGTCTCCTTCCCCCAAGCTCGTTTATTCTCCTAGTTCACGGCGGTATCAGTCAGTCCCGAAGTGCCTCACGTCTGTCCTCTGGGGGGCTACTCTTACCTCTGCCTTCTCCCCCATGCTCAGGTCCAATTATTAATGACCAAGTCAGCACCCCCAAAACCTGATGAGCATGGCTGGGCCTTCACCCGCACCGTCCCTTCTGCCTGAATGTTCTTCAGTCTGGTGATATGGGAAGATGAGAGTCTATGATGAGGGCTAATGCAAAATGTACGGATAGTTCGCATGGGGCCTTTATGAATTATGCTTATCATTGTTATCATTATTTCAAAAGACAGAAAACCCAATTCAAACTGCCTCAAATAAATGAACTTTACTGGCTGATAGAAGAGAAAGGTAATGACTGGCCCCCAGTGAGGCTTGACTCAGGGCTATTGGTGTGATCCGGATTCAGTTTCTATCCCATTTCTTGCTCTTCTTTCTTGGTGTTCACTCCAATTTCTAGAAGTCTCTCCCCTGTGACTCCAAGATAACTCCAGCAGTTTCTCAGGCTACATCCAGAAGGGACTGGAGGGGGTCTAATTCTTAGGAGTCTCCATCGAAATCTCATTGTCTCAGCTTGGATCATGTGTCCACCCCTGAACCAATCATTGTGGCCAAAAGAAGGGTCATTTAGAGTAGCCTAAGGCAGGAAAGATTCACTCTGGCCTTGGAAGTGAGGTCGAGACTACTCAAGCCACAGAAGGAAGTAATTTTTCCAAACAAAATTCAGGGTGCTGCAGCTGGTGGGGGATGGAGATGCTGAGGAAGTAGTAAACAGATGTGGCTGATAGGGCCCAGTCAAGGGGTGTTTTGATGGCATGAGGCAGGTTTGGACAGGATGATGGCGGCCATGGGAAGCCAGTGGGATGTTTAGGTAGTCAATTATTTTCAGATTCCTTTATCTTACTGATTAGATAGAATAACAATGAAGGGAAAGGAGAGATTTTAGAAGCAGGAAAAAAGTTACTATATGGTAGTCCTTTTTGGGAGGGAGTAAGCCAGTGCTGTGTCATGGCAAATGGAAAATTCTAGGTTAAATAAATCCAACCAATGAATACATAACTGTGCATTACTGGTGTGATTGAAGCCTTTCTGGCATTCATCAAGCAATACCTGAATATTAGAAACAAGTCACTTGCTCACTGCTCTTTGCATTTAACTTATGGACCTCAGAGTAAATGCGTCTACGATTCATACGGTCTTTACGAAGCAATTAAGAAGGAAGAGCTTTCCCAGGAAGATGATGTCAGAAACGTCATACTCACCCGCCTTAGCACTGTGTTGTCCTCAGGAATAGTAATTAGCTAATTGTCTAAATGTTATCATTTCTCAATTTAGTTTTATTGATAAAGGAAGTATAGATAACGTTTCTTTAAACAGAGATTTACAATTTGAAGGCCACTAGAACACCAGAGTATTAGAGCGAGCAGGGGCCAGCCAGTGTGACTCATCTGATAGAGGAGAAAAATAGTTTGGGACAGAGAAGTGACAGGCCTGAGGCCACCCAGACAATCAGTGGCCAAGCTACTGGCCTTCAAATAGCCAAGGCCAGGGGCTTGCTCCTCCCTGCAGATCCAAGTCTTTGCTTTTCTTCCTTGCTCATTTAGGATCTCAGGGGCAGCCCCCAGAAAGTGTAAGCTGGGAGCCAGTGAATTGTTGTTGTTGTTTGTTTTGTTTTTTGTTTTTAAAAAAACAGCGTTATTAAAGTATAATTGATAAACAAAACCTGCACATATCTAATGTATAGAATTTGATGAGTCTGGATATACACATCCACCTATGAAACCATGACTCCAGTTCTCTGAGGCACCTAAAACAGTCAGATTCACAGAAGCCAGTGAGATTCCTAAGCACTGTCCAGAGAGGTACAAGGCTTCCTTTGCTCACATAAAGACTGCTGTCCTCAATAATGACACCACTAGATGGCAGAAAAAATCCATGTACCCGATCGGAGGCACCTGTTCTAAAATTCTGGAGCTCTTGGGTGTCTCTGATGGGACCAGCTCATCTGCCTGGTGAGTACAGAAAATTAGGGATCATTGTAGTATCAGCCCATTCCATGTCAATCCTCCAAATCTGTACCTCTCTCAGGAGTCCGACGGCTAATCTCCCCCTTCTCTTCATTAAAACTTATTAGGAGGAAGGAATCTACTTTGAAACCTGTATATTATGAAAGGCTAGAATGACCACTAAGCAGTATTTCGCATGTCCTACTAGAATTTTCTGCCTGGCAGTAGAGATTATTTGACAATCCAAAGGGCTGCATCTCTAATGGTTAGAGTGGCATCTATAATATTTTTGGATAAGGGAGAGTTCACCTGCCTCTGAAATGAAGACAGTGGAGGTAGCCAGGTACTTCTAGCTATAGTAAGAGCTTGTTATTTGTTCAGCACTTACTATGTGCCAGGTACTATACTAAGCACTTTGTATTGGCAAATTTATTTACTAGTCGCAATAATATAAATATAGAGAGGTCCAGAGAGTTTAAGCGTTTTGCTCAAGTTCATATGATTAGAAAAATGTGAGCAACTTTAAAAAATTGTACTTAGGCTGCACAGAATTAACAACATGGTCTTGATGTTAACATTATTAGGGCTTTATGAATTCAGATGAAAAGTAATTGTCCCTTTGATACATGTATTAAAATCCTCTCATCCCTGGACCACTGGAAAGCATGACTCTGGGAAACAGTTTCAGCTGTGCTCCCGTGAGTAAGGACGAGCATAAATTCTTAAGGGAGCTTTGTGACAATATCTAAGCTGATGGCAGCAGAATATTTCAAAGCAGGACTGTCCTGCAGGCTCCAAGTTCCATGGCCTTCTTTAGTGTGATGGAGTCGTTAAATCACATCCCAGCGGCTTTGACATGTCAGCTCGTCTGTCCTCCACCTTTTCCGAGGGCAAAACAGCCAATCTGAAGTACTTCTCTGGTTTATCACTCGATGCTCAAGAACTCTGTACAGCATGTCAGCACCCCTGGGACAGAGGGAGGGTTGTCAGTGACATGGTGTCTGTGTCACAGTTTTGTGCCTAGAAACAGCCTTTCTACTTACTGGCCCATTTCCTAAAACGTTCAGCACTCAAGATTCTTGGTAGGAAGTAAAAGAACCCAACTGCGGGCAGCTTATTAAGAAGGTGGCTGTAAAATCAATTAAGGGGCACCTCATGACACATGGAATGGAAGGCAGCTGGACTTCAGAAGGAATGAAATCGGAAACAAGAAATAGCCTAAGATCTCTCACTTTGTCCACCTCATATGCCCGCCCATATTTATCTCTGTGTATCTCCATTATTTGTATTGCTTATCCCTGAACGTTGCCTTCTCTTAGCAAATATCCTGGCCACCCACAGCTCTGAGGTCCCCATGTTATGCGTTCAGCAACACAAGAAATCTGACTTGTTGACCCCAAATCTAAGTTCCGCACGAAAAAAAGTGATGGGCTCATTCTGGAACAATATTATGCAAAGACCTTAATTTTATCTGTCTCAGGTCACAGCATGTGTTAGAAGTTTTGTTTTGTTTTGTTTTTTCCATTGCAATGGGGCTGTTATTGCTCACTTTTAAATAAGGAGGTATCAGCTGTGCTAATATAACCTGTTAATTTCAAAGGACTTTATAAGTTGTATGTAATTCACATTCTCAGAATTGGGAAATCTGTGTCTTTTGAGATAGAAAAATTATTTTTCTTTTTCCTTTTAACTTTTCTTTTATTTTTCCCCCCTAAAATATCAGAATGCTATTTTTCCAGGTGCCATATGGCTCTTTGATAACACAGAGAGTGCTTTAGTTATTTTTAATGAACATTGTCGTCAGCTGCTCAGCTGTGAGAATTTTCTTTTCTGTTTTTGGGGATGACGGAGAGCGTCTTGTAAGAGGTGCACTCTGAATGTCACAGTCTGAATCACTGATGGCCTCCTGGGTACCAGGGGCTCTGTACTGCATGGGGAGCTCTCACTCCTTATTTCTCTAAGCATGTGAGCAGATAAAGCTTCTGGTAAAGTTGTCAAATGGCCACCATATGTGTTTGGATCCCAGCTCCCTCTTTGTATTGCCCTTTGTCCCCTACATGTCCACCCCAGTGTGATGGGAGGTTGATCTGTAGATATTGTCTGGTTGCCTAAGAATTGATAAATGAGACCCAAAGCTGAGGAAAAAGAGGCATCATACGCATAGACGGGACAACTATAATCAAATCACAGATCCTCACAGAAGTCTCCGAGCTGTCTCCTTCCCTGCCAAGCCTATATAAACAGAAGATTAGGAAGAGCAGTGGGGTGTGCTGTGGTTCTTCCCCCTATGATTTTCCACGTACACTTCAGCCTTGTAGAGATTCTCCAAAACCATCCTTTTCGAAGTATAGAGGCTTCAGGAAGACAGATAGGCAACCACTATCCCTAGCTGGATGTGTCTGCACATATAGGAGACTGGTTTTAAGAGTGGGAAAGGACTTCAGACAGGAGGCACAAAGGAAGGAAAACAGAGTGCAATGTAACCCTGGTAATGCTGTAGGGTCAAGGTCATGAGAGTATGCCATGGGTCAAGAAGAAGCTACTGAAGAATGAGTTGGGTGTATCACATAATTCATAGTTATTATAAATTCCCTTTCTCATATCATACACAAAAATCAATGGTAGATTGTAGATCTAAAGATGAGCGATAAAACAAGAATGATTCTGGAGTATAATTTAGGAGAATATCCTCATGACTCAGTGGCTGGCAACAATCTCTTCAACAGGATACCCCCACACACGTACATGGTGTCAACACGTTACAGTGTGTGGTGTTTTACAGCGTTTATTTCCTATTCACACAATCCTGGGAGGTAAAAACAACTCCCCACCTCTGAATCTCAGAAAATTAAAATTCCACATCTCACTGGCTGCCGGCTTTGCAAGCCTGATGAGTACGTGATGAGAAGTCTGATGGGAGTTCTCATCGGAGCTCTCATCTCAACCCACAAGTTGGCTGCGATGATGTTTGCAGTTAAAATCAGGGCTCTTTTCAAACAGAAGTGTTAGATATTCTCAAATTAAGTGAAAAAAAATCTAATATTCATTAAGCACCAATCATGCCAGGGACTAAGCTAGCTCATGTATACACATTAACCTTGCTCAATCCTTACGACAGTCCTATGAAGCAACTATAACTATGTCCATTTTTAATAGTTGATGAAACTGATTGTTAGAGAAGCTCCACATCCTGCCTGAGGTCAAGAGGCCAGCACTTGGAGAGCCAGGATTGGGATCCAGATAAGTCACCTTTTACTAGTCACGAAGCAAAAAGGGTAGAGGTTATTTGGCTTAGAAATTTTTCAGAACATATGCTACCTCTGCTGGCCTCCACTGTAGGACAATCTCTGTTTTCCCTCCATGTAACCACAGGGCTTCCACGTTCCTCCTTATCAACAGGCATTCTATGGGTTATTTTCCAATCAGACTGAAAGATGTTTTGAGCTGGATTCATTTGGCTTTTGGGATTTTTTTGCTGAATGATTCTAAATGGCATGTCTAGCTGCAGAACTATGTTGTATGCTTGTTGATATTTCAGAGTGGTGCTCAATGCTTCCTTTAGAAACAGATTTCAAATTTCAATTTGATCAGCTTCACAGAATTGGAATAAATGTAGAAAAGTGCCATGGGGCACAGCATCATCTGTATTTTGTTGTTTCATGAACGATTTCTTTATCATCCAAAAATAAATAAAAGGTTCGGCAGCAGAGAGCTTATCACTGATAAAGATCATTTATCCTTCTCTTTAATTCAAACTTTTATTTTTTTTTGCATTTCCTATTCTCCATGATTATACACAAACTTTTCTGTGACATCTGTTTTGCATTCAGTCTCTCTCTCCCTTCCTCCTCCTCCTCTCTTGCTCTCCCTCCTCACGGGTAGTTAGGTCCACTAAACCAACAAGTGATATGTTAGGTACCACTTTTTAAAACTTAACTCCAGTTCCCATCCATCAAGCTGAAGTTGTCTGATGTTAGGAAACCATTGTCCTCTATTGGGCGCAGATACCACAGATGTAGCATATTCTCGCAGGTCCTGCTGCCTGAAGTTTCAGGAACTAAGGACAATGTCCCCTTCAGGCGTCCTGTGACTTATTGGCTGGCCTTCCTCACAGTTAGATCTGAACAAACTGTACCTCTAGGTTCATCCTGCCATGTTTCTCCCTAAGGCAAGCTAAAGTTGGAAGAAACTTGCTAATTATACAGGTTACCACTACCCTGGAGTCCCAAGTTTCTAAACTTCTTATGACTAGATTCTACTCTTCTAAAGAAATATTCGGCAACTACATAACTTTATTATTCTCTGACTCTGCATCCAAGATAAACAACTTCTCAAAGGAACTGCACTCACTTGTGACTATCAACCAAACACCTAAAATAATGTAAAATATAAGATAAGGTTATATGATCATTTCCTAATAAAATCATGGATGGGTTTATCCACTCCAGGGCTGGCCATTTCTGGTTTCACCTGCTGTCCCAGCATCTCTCTCTATTTCGTGTACAACATGATCCATGATCTAACCAACTCTACAATAATTGGTAACGCCTTCCATATGTGGTATAAATATAATCATTATAAACTATATTATGGAATATACATAATGTAATAAATATGTGCATTATAAAACAATAACAAACACCCTCCATTTCATAAGGGACAGCTTGAGTGAGAGAGAACTCACTGTACTGAGGTTGGGGAAAACCAGGCCACCCCATTCTACTTAACTCCCAGTTCTCAGAGCTGAGCGCCCTGGCATGCAGGTGAGGGACTCAGCTCTGTGCTGAATTGAACTAATCCAGGACCAAGTCCACTGCAGCTCGGGATAAAAGGTCCTTAAATATCTTTTATTGCATTTTGCTGTTTTGCAAAATCAGAATAATAACACAGGGAGTCGTGGCTGCAAAGAATGAAAAATGACTCTAGGTAGCTTAAATGCAAAAGGAAGTTATTTCAAGATTACTGGGTAGCTCATCAGATTGAAAGAATTGGAAATCAATCAGGCACAATATCAAGGCAGCTTTAAGAATCCAGTAGCAGGAGCGACTGGTCAGTCTCCTTTGGAGACTCATATCCAAATGGCTTATATACACCTCCATTCCCGTGGTGTCTCACTCCTCTTGAGACTCGAGTTCTGGGAAAGGGAGTCGGACTGTCTTGACTGTCCAGTGGGGAGCGGAAGAGCCTAGGGCCCCGTGACTGATGCAATCAAAGGCATTGATCGGTTTTGCAAAGAAAAACCAGAGCACTGTTAGTTAAAGCACATTGGAAGTATTCTGGGCAGGCAAAACCTGACTACAAGTCACATCGCACTGGCAGGTAATGATTTTTCCTGGAGTAAAGCTTTCCCAGTGAATCAGTTGCTAATGATGAGTGAAGTATAACAGTAGCTAATTATCTCACTCTTATTAGAGCTCAGCCATGGCAGGCCACTTTGGCATAGATGATTTCAGCAAAAAGAAAAAAGAAAAAAAAGAGGCAGAAGGGGGGAAGGCAGCAAAGAAGGGGGAAAAGTAGCTCAGATTGCAGCCAACATAACCCAATTAGGGTTAAGGTGGTAGAAGACTATTAATCTTTACACCATCCCTGTGTACAATGCACTTTGCATAGTTCTCTTGTCATGCCAGCTGGCGATGGAAGAACAAACAGCCTATCCCCAAACAGAAAACCTTCTAGATCAGCAGTGTCTATGAAAAGTATAATGCTAGCCACATAAGTCATTTTAAATTTTCTAGTAAGGCACACTAAAAGAGAAATTACAGGTGAAAATGTTTTTAATAATATATTTAAATCATTATGTCTAATATAAATTCAATATATAATCAATGCAAACTATGAATGACATATGTTACCTTTTTTTCATACTGTATCTTTGCAATCTGGGGTATTTTACATTCCAGCTCATCTCAGTTCAGATTAGCCACATTTCAATAGCCACATGCGGTCAGTGACTACCATACGGGACAACAGAGGTATAGAAGGTTCTGACATTCTGGATGTCCTTAGAAACATCAAAGTAATTGTACAATTAGTGTACAATTTATCTGGGGTGTGTAAGAATGGGATGTTTGGGTTTTTTTTGGATTTTAAGGAAAAATAAATGCAAACCGTTTATTTCCATTCCATGTTTACCGAGCCAAGATGGTTTGTTTGTGTTTCTGATTCACAGTTGTAATTTTTTTTTCCAGTTCCTGTTCTGAGAAGAAATCAGAGTGTTCTGCAAAATTCCAGCAATGCTTACGTGGGGACAAAAGGAAAGACCCCTAAACAGATGAGGAATCCAAGGCCAGGTGAGACCACATAACTTGCCCAAAGGGTGCCAGCTAAATGGTTCCCAAACTGAGATCAGAGCCTTATTGGCTCTTGTTCTGGATCCGACCTGATGGAGTGCGAGCAGGACAATTTCTCCAAGTCCCATTCCTTTGACCTTGGTGTGTAGCTTACCGTCCCCCGAACCTCCAGGTGAGGATGGAGATGGTCAAAGGCTACCACCCTCCTTACCTAGGTCAGGAACTAGGTAAGAGGAAGCTGCCTCTGCTTCTTGGTCTGCTCTGGACAAAGGCAGTCACCTCCACATCCTGAAAACTGTTGTGTCCTAATGATGAAACTTTTGATGATGTGCATGTTCTAAAGCTCCATTCTCGTGGTTACAGAGGAGCCATCCGTGGGGCACAGGGGCGCTTGGAGAATGACTCTGTTTTTATTGGACTCACTTGGCTCCAACTCAGAGGCTAGTGTAGCTGTTTTTCGAACAGTAGCTTTTTTCTCATTATCACCATAGTATGTGCTTAATGTAGAAAATTTTGGGGGAAAATGGGTCCGTGTCACAAACATAAATAAGTAAGTAAGTAAATAAATAAGTAAATAAATAAATAAATAAAATCACCTGTATTCCTTGAAGTCAGGGAAGAAAAAAAAGCTCAAAATTTTTTCATATATTTCCTTCTGGTGTTTTTTCAAAATATATGAATATAACATATATAGTTTATCATTTTAACGAGATTATACTGTACAATTTGTTTTATAACCTACTTATTTTTACCCTTTGCCTCATTGAGTCCTATGGGTAAATTCTGGTTTCTGGTCATTGTCCTGCATCTCCAGGGTGGCTTCACACAAGTCCTTTCTCCCTGACCTCACTGGGCCTGGCGCCCCCATTCTGTCATGTGAAAAGGTGCAGACCAGCCACTCTCATTCCCATTTGCTTTTCTGAGGAACCCAGGACTGAATATTCCAACAGGTTGTATTTTCAGAATGTACAAAAGTTGACTTTGGCCTGCTGGACAGTTCCAAAGATAGCTGAAAATGTGTCTTGGGGCTTCTGTGGATTTGGAAGAAGGGTATTTACCACTGTAGGACTCTAGAGGGGGTCTTGGAAGGAAACAATGAGTTCAACATGTGTGAATAATGCATGTCCTCAGCCCTGTCTGCAGTGGGCAGACATGGTCACATGAACTGTAGGATGCTGCCATCTAGCTGGCACATGCCTGATCCCCTCTATCCCCAAGACACACTCACCGCCACAGTTCCACAAGAGCCTAGGCAAACAGATGGCAAGACCTACTTTCCTCTCTTTGGGGATACAGAAGCTAGACGGGCCTTGTGAAGGGGAGCTGGTTATCCAGGTGGTATGTGAGGGTGCAGTGGGGAGCGATGCGCATGGCTATCTGCCCCTGTGAGTTCATGTCCCTATATGCTGGAGCAAAGAATCAAGAAGCAATTGATTCTATGTTCACACTCACGAGCACCAGGAAACAGGAAACATTTCTTTCGCCAGTTTTTTTTCCACAGATACATTTGTTGACCTACTCCCCAAATTCATCATAACACAGTGTGCTGATGACTGCAAGAGAGAAGCAAAGGAGAGACAGATTTTTCCACTGGCTAACAAATGAGTAATGGCGTCTGTGTCTTTTTTCTTGACTTAAGAAAATGCACCGTCTACATATATAGAAGGTGGCAGGATTGTATGCATAGATAATTACATGCATTTCGCTCTGTGTTTGTCTAGGGAAATCAGCTCTGTTTCAAAGAAGATATTAAACAATGCTTCCTCCAAGTACTTTTCTCCTGGTGATGCCTTCTGATTGTTGACAGTGAGCTTTGCCAATTTCTTGTTCCCAGAAACTTTGTGCTCACATCAGGATTCTCTCCAGCAGTGTCCCTGCAGAAGTATTGATTGTTCTTTCCCTCCGTAAAAGAACAGCCAAGCCCACCTTCAGCAAGGCCACTCTGGCTCTAGAATGATCAAACATTCTGCCATTTATACACTGTGTGGTTCTGGGCAAATCTCACCACGTCCACGAGCCAGAGGCCTCATTGGCAAGGTGGGGATGGTGCTAATGACCTCACAGGGCGTGGTGTGGATACAAGGAGGTTGTAGCTGTGAATGCCTCTGAGAAAGCGCAGAGCTTCCAAAAGCTCCCCGTTAAACGTATAATGCTCCTCTCCCTCAGACCAGAATAGTAATTCCTACCATTTATGGAGCATGTAACGTGCACCGGGCATCTAATCTGCATGTTGTTTAATCTTTGGAATATCAGAACAATCTGAGGAGGGGAGTAGTACAAATTTACTTCGCAGATGAGGAAAATGAGATTTAGGGATTTGATTCCATAACCATCACTAGAACTGAAAAAGGCAGAATTAGAAGTCAGATGCATGTAATTTAGGAATGGATCATCTCAAGCACTGCACTGGAGTTCTTCCTCATCCTAAATAGCGTGTGTGGCCACTGGGGAGTAAATGGTAGGTGCTCAAAGATACTCCCCTTTCCCCACAGGGAGACAGTGCCGCATGTTCATTCTGCCTAGCAGAAGACTCCCTCTCAGAGTAGAGGAACCCAGAGTGCCAGGTCCCCGGGATCTCTGCCCTTCAGAGGCATCTGACCACTTGCCATCCAAAGGCAACTCAGAAGCTCACTGGAGCGGCTGTTCCACTCCCTGCAAAGTGGCATTTACCCACCCATGTGCCAACTTGGAGAGGTAGTAAGCTAGCGCTGGGAGACAGTCCTTTTCTGCTTGATCAACACACGCTGCCTGTAATTTGCCCCTTTCTTTGAAAATAGCCTATTTATTTTCATTACTTTCGTTACTGCCACAAAAATGCTCTGTGAACGTTTTCCCTAATGAATGAATTCCTTCTTGGTCCAAGTCCTATCCTATGCTAGAAGCTGGGGAGTCAGGGGTGACAAAAAAGGTCATGGGAGGTGTACCACACTCTCTGATCAGATGAATGGGCATTGAACAAAATATTCCAAGCACGTATTTGCAAGAGATCTATGTGCAGTTAAGAGAGGTACAGAATGCCAGGTAAACAAGACAAGGGAGCCTGAAAGGACCTGGGACGTGGGAGCTGAAGGTTACTAATTTCCTTTCAGTGCTAGTGATGGTTTAGAACAAAACAAAGGGCCTAAGTCTGAAATGGGTCTCACAGGGCTAAAGTCAAGGCCTTCTGGCCAGCCATGTTTCTCCTGAAGGGTCTTAGGGAGAGTCTAGTTCCTTATCTTTTCTAGTGGTTGCCCCCATTCTTTGGTTTGTGGCTCCCAGCTAGCAATTGCCTCCCACCTTCGCTTCATCATCACGTCTCCTCCTCTGACTCGCCTGCCTTCTACTCTCTTCGATAAGGACCCTTAGATTTCACTGGTACCACCTAGACAATCCATGGTCATCTTCCTTAATTTATTCTCAAGGTCTTTAACTTACTCACATCTGCAAAGTCACTTTCACCGTGTAAGGTAACATATTCACAGGTTCCAGGGATTAGGATGCAGACATCTGTAAAGAGGCCATTATTCTGCTTACCACATGGAGTAGAAGAGGAGTGGAGAAAAAGGCATCAGGACAATACAGTATTCAGAAGACTTCTTGAGGGAGACTAGGCGGGAAGCAGGTGTAGTGAGCAGCAAGGACACGCCATTCACAGAGAGTGACTTATGGAAAAGGTCCAGAGGTGGGAAGAGATTTGTCAGCCTGGAACCAGAACAGTTCTGGGGACGTGTGGGGGGAGACAGAAAGTGAGAACAGCGGAGCTCAAAGCAGCTGGCAATGGCTAACGCATGAAAGACATGAACATGTTCTGAGAAGACTGAGGAAAGAGTTAGGTAAGGAAGGGGTGGCTCCACATCTATGCTTTAGAAGGTGACTTTGGTGGTTCTCTAGGGAATCAGATTACAGGGCAAGAATGAATTCTGGGAGGCCGTGGCGAGGAGAGGGAAGAGACAATGTTGGCTTGCCTAGGATGGCAGAGTCAGAGTCGGAAGATATTTAAGAGGTGAAGTCCACTGAGATAGGTGACAGGACACTGGGTGGGTGAAGGTGGGGTGTCAGGGTGACCATGAGGCTTCTGGTGTGAACACCTGGTTGACTGGCAATTCCTGCATCAAGGCAGGAAACGTTAAAGGAACAGAAGATATGTGGTGAGAGTTCGTGAATAAAGTTTGGGACCTAGCTTGAATTACCTACTTGACATTCACAAGATGAGCTGTTGAGTAGACATACTGATACAGCATGAAAGTCAAGTCTAGACCTGTTTTACCAACATTTACTCAGGCAATATGACATGCCGTAAGGAGATATGATTTGGAAGCAAAGGTTTACCTGAGCGTGTTTTTCCAGAAGGTCTCTGTGACTGGATCAAGCCATCTAAATCCTCAGAGTCTCAATTTCCTCATCTTTAAAATTGGTAATAAAATTTCTTGTCCTGCTAATAATAGCAGATTGTTCTGTGAATCAAATTATAAAATATAAAGTGCTTTGTAGCCTTTAAATGTCTTATAAATGATATTTTTATGCTTTTTAATAGGAATAATTAGTATTAGGATACCTAAATTATGAGAAGCGTATTACTATTATTGATTATAAAATAATCGTAATCACATTTAATAGTATTTCCACATGGACTTCTCTCCACATGGACTAAAGAATTCCATTTCCCAAGTCTTCTGAGATCCCATATTTTAATCTTTCCTCATTTCTGGGCAGAGCTTGTCCTGGCCAAAACTGGTAGGAAAGAGGGGGGTTCTGGGGGTGCGTAGGGGTCCTATGATGATGTGGAGGGGGCACAGGTGACAGGAGATGGCTCAGGGAAGAGCAGGTGATGAGAATATCCCTTGAATGTCTACTATCTGTGTGCATCTCACAACTGTCTTATATGATGGGTGTGCTCTTCCCATTTAGCTGTTAAGGAAGCCGACTTTTTAGGGAATTAATTGACCTTGTCAAGGCCACACAGCTGGGGAATGGAGGAGCCAATCAGCATGTGGTGCCAGCTCTCCCACCAGACCCAGAAGGAACTTTGCTGCTTTTGTGCTACCCCCCCCCCGCACCATCCCCCTCCCTGAGGTGCTCACTGAGCTGGCACCATTCTGGTTTAAAAAGAGGAATCTAACTGATACTCACTGGAGTTTGGAATTTTGACATAGCTGTGCGTTTTTCATCCCCTAGCAGAGCTTCTTGAACATGGAAACTCTCTTTTGTTGTTGTTTTTTTTAATAACCAGAAGTTTCTAGTAGGTATACGATACAGATTTTTAAAACTGAACTCAATGACCCCGCTCAGGATCATTGCTATCACGAAAACAAACTCAGAAATGGCAATGGCTCCCTTTGGCAGTATTTTAGGTGGATAGAAAGTCTAGAGCAGCAATTAACGGTGTGCTTTCTGAAGTCTAAGGGAGCACTCTCAGATCTGGCTCCTGACTCCACTGGCTCATAATTCTTGCTGAGGCTGGAGCTCTTCTCTGGAAGGCACGTTTCCAAGTCCTGCATTTGGCCCTGCTCTAAGTCTTGGTGAGCACAATGAGACCCAGGTTCAGTAGCCTGCCAGGATACAGAGTCATAGTTCCCATTTGCTTTCTTTCCTCAGAAAAACAACTCAATGGCTGGAGTTAAAAAAAAATGTAGCAGACACATGCATTTTCATTTGTAGTATCAAAGTTTGGGATACATGCCCTTCCAGAGCAATTAGGCTTCTTACTCTTTCACTTCAATCTCCAGTAATATCTTACACCTTGACATGCTTTCTGATGTGACATTTTCCTGTGTAGATGCAAGGTAAAACGCTGACACTCCCTTTGCATTTAAGAAGAAGTTGTGACAGCAGCACTTGCAGCTTCGGAAGATAGAGGGAAATAAGTCATTTTGTGTGATTTATTCCCAAAGCCCATCATAACAAAAAAGCCCCTGATAATTCAAGTTCATATTAAATTTCTCCCATCCAGAGAAAGAACAATTTTGGCAAATAAGTGCTCATTAAAATTTATTTAGAGGGAATAGCTTCCATTAGGGTGTTTCATTATTTAAGAAGAAAATAGAAGCCTAATACATAATGCTAACACCAACATGGCACTTCAGATAAATTACTTTTGGATAAAGATGAACGTGTTTGGTTTTGGAAGGCTGATTGATTCTAGCAGGTACTACAGTTGCATAATTGTAAGTCAGGTTGAAAGAAGTTGCTAAAAAACAAGGATGAACCCAAAGAAATCCACCAACAAGCTGTTAAAAAAAATTATTTCATGCTGGTCTAAAATTTGTTCCTTTTGGAACTGGGGTTTTGGGCTTCCATATCAGTGGAACGGGCCCATGTGCATTACTGGGAGTCTGTGGGTGGGTAAGGGGCCAGACAGGTAGTATAATGCATGAATAAGGAATAATGGGCATCTTGAAGAATATGAACTCTAAGTCAAGGCACCACATTCCATTATTTTTAAAGCAAAGGACGGATGATTTAGGCCCGATTTGGGGTTTGGCCCACCAGTGACCAGCCATGAAATTTAAGTAACCACACATCTCTTTCAAAGAGCTTCATTTTCCACTCACAGCTTTGGCTTGGTAACTTTCTATCATACAGCCTCACTGTCAGTTCTCAAGATGCCCATTTTCTGCATCAAGTCCCTTTGCCCAGGCACCTGAGATAATTTAGCTTTCTCTCCAAGTAAATTCCAATGTGTGTGTACGGGTTTCCCCACATCAATAAGCAATTCTCAGACACCAGCTGGGTGTCCCAAAATTCAACTCAATTCTGACACCATCTACCCAGGGACAACATCAGACTCCACAGGTGAAGGGTTCAGTCCTATAAGATTGCTTCCACCCCCAATTGCAGATGCCAGACACAAGCCCAGGCTGTTACCTGTACTTGTGACTAACTGGCTATATCCCAAGACCTCCCTCCTTGGGATCAGTTGATTTGCTAGAGCAGCTCATGGAACTCAGAGAAACATTTTGTTTACCAGATCACTGGTTTATTATAAAAAGGAAGTAACTCAGGAACAGCCAGATGGGAGCGATGCCCAGGGCAAGGTACAGGGAAAGGGTGCGGAGCTTCCGTGCCCTCCGCAGGGCACCACTCTCCCTGCATCTCCATGTGCTCACCAACCCCGAGCTCTCAGAACCCTGTCCTTCTAGGTTTTTATGGAGGCTTCATTGCATAGTCGCGATTGATTAAATCGCCCTCCAGCTCCTCTCCCCACCACAGAGGTTAGGGGGACGTGTACTGGAAGTTCCAACCCTCTAATCACATAATTGGTTCCCTTTCCTTTGGTTACCTAAGGGCTTTCCAAAAGTCACCTCACTAACATAATAAAAAGACATCTTTATAGCTCTTATCACAGGAAATTCCAAGGGTTTTAGGAGCTGTTAGCCAGGAACAGGTTGGAGACCAAATACAGAGGGTGCCAAAAAAATGTCTACACATTTTAAGAAAGGAAAACTGTACTAAAAATTGTCATACTCAATATATACCAATAACAAAAGATGGATACAAGTCACGTCTGACTTCTGCAATTATAAGAGGTGCTCAAAGCGGTTACCATTAGCATCCAGACACTTCTGATTATGGCGAAGTACGGCTTGAGCAACGGTGATCAAAGTGTTAACATCTCTTAAAATGTGAATACATTTTTTTTGGCTCCTGGGTATATGTGTCTTATTATAAATCACAATATCACACTCTCTATCTCCCCATCCATGGCTCTTCAATGAGGCCCCTTTCTGCCTTGACAGCTTCCCCAAGTGGTGTCCTCTGCATACAGCTGCCATGGTTATTGTATTTTTGTTGTTTTCTCTACTCCTGGAATCCAACATGTTTCACATACCCTCACTTTACCTAGCAGGGAGCGCATGGATATATCTACATTTTTTACCAACGGCAACTCCAGTTCCTTTTTCACTCCCCAGGTCATACAACTGCACCCTGCTAAGCCAGAAGAAAGAATGAGCACAGCACAGGGAGGGGGAGCACTGCATGATCACTCAAGTTTTGGGACCTGGGTCAAAGAAGTCCATTAACTGCTTCAAGCTTCAATTTCATCATCTATGGAATGAGCATGAAAAAATACCTCACAGGGACGTTTTGGAGATGAAGTGAGAAAATGTATAGGAAAAGGCAAGGAAGTTGCTATTGATTCAACATTCAGTAAGCAACATTTTTACATGCTGCACGCGACATGGTGTTTCCTGATCCTTGTTCTCGTTATACTCACAGTCCACTGTCGGGAATGTGGTTGGCAGTCAATCAATGTTAACTGAGAATGACTCCACCAAAAAAACAAATATTTTCTTTATTCTATACATTAAATTAAATGTACCCAACTGTGTATATGATCAACATCCATTTAAAATTCTAAGTGGGTTGCCTGCCATAGTTAGAACTTTTGAACCACAAGGACCAAATCAGGTTATCTAACACAAAGAAGCATTTGGTGAAAGCTTCCGATGGATTTCCACTTTATGTCATTTAGCATATATTAGGAGCAAGTCTCATATATCCCACTCATCAAGTGATATCCAAGATGTTTACGATATGAAATATGTGCGTATCCAACTCAAATAGTTATTAATAAGTTGAACATTGGTATCATTCTTTCATGTTATTTCCCAAGTTAACTAACTGCTCTCTAACGTGAACTTCAACGAGAATAATTGCCACAACTTGTAAGAACCTATAAGGTAAAATGAATTTTAGTTCTAGACAGACCCCTAGTACTTTCCTTTTTCTTGTTCTACATTTTTACAAACATCATTTATTGTATTTACTTGAGCATCATGATTCCTCAGGAAAACAAAATTGATTGCAAGCTTTAGATATGCAGTCTTCAGAAATATCAGAATAAAGCGGGAAAGAGAAAATCAAGCTATTTAATTTTTCCCATGATATTTCTGGAAAACTTGGAGCTCTAGGTTCCATGCTTCTGGTTGGCTACTCTTTGTATTTACATGCTGCCACACTACTAAGGGTCCAGTTTTGCATTCTCATGTTCTTTCACTGGAGTCAGGCTTGGGGAAAGTAATGTGGCTATTCCTGGACCTGTCCTATAAGGAAGGTCAGTGACACATTTGTAGTAATGGAAACAGAAAATGCTTGGATCTTACAGAATATTCAGATGCCCATATCTTCAGGTACCTAAACCCTCCTAACCAATATATGTTTAATTTTAATTTTAAAGCCTTACCTGTAGGACCCAGATTAAGTTTTATTCTCATATGAGAGGCTCATTAAAGTCAAATGTTATTTATTTTATTCTTTGCAACGGTTATTTTTAATTCAAGTGCTGAACTTGATGTGCATTCTTGTTAATGTTTAGTTTAGTTCACTCGCTATGAATGCAGACACAATGGGGATTTAAAAGAACAGGAGATTCTATGTTTTTGTTTGTAATAAACTCTTCTTTCTCTTTAATCCTGAGATTTTTCTCAGACTATATCTTTGTTTTTTATGGCTATGTGGTCAGAAAATATAGATTTGGGCATTGTTATGCACAGAACTATAGAGAAAGCACAACTGGTATAACTTAGCAGTGGTCAAGTTTAACAAATGTTGTTTTCCCCCCACCAATTATGTATGCTTCAAATTCACTTAAATAAAGAGCAGAAAATTGAATTGGTTTATAGAAGCTGGAAATAAAGAAAGATTACCATTTCCTTAGGGGAAAAAAAAAAACCTCTATTTTTAAAATACATGAACAACCACGACATTTAATTGAGATCCCATAAAGTCAATGCTAGATGGGTAAAAACTGTAGTAGACCCAACTTAACAAAACCTAAAAGTGGTTTTGTTACCAATAGGAACAAAGTAACCTGTTGGTATTTTAATAGCCAGCTAGGACAAAAGTCAACTATTTAGAGGAAGATAACATAATGTAGAGTCTCATTCACAATATCTGGCATACAATAGAAAAGTTACCCTACATGACAAGAACAAAAGCATTCAATATAGATAAAATAGTCAATAGAAACAGACCTAGAGTTGGCAGGCAAGGGCTGCAGAAAACTGAATAATATATGAAATAAAAGACAAGACAAAATAAACAAAGTAAAATTGATATTTCAATGCAGAACTGTGACCTATAAAAAGAATCAAATTAATTCTGTAGAAATGAAATATAGTATTTGAAATAAGCAACTCAGTGAATGGGTTAACTACAGAAAGAACACAACAGAAACAGAATTACTAAATTTGAAGAACTTATCAAAGCAAAGGTCAATGTACATGAAGCATGAAGAGCAAAGAAAAATGACAGAAACCTCAGAAATGAGCAAAAAGGAAATGTGGCACATTGTCAACAAGTCTAATGTATGTGTCATTGGAAAACCAGAAAGAAAGGAGAAAAGATGTACAGAAATTATATTTGAAGAAATAAAAGCCAAGACTTTTCCAAATCTGATGACAGACATTACTTCATTAATCAAGAACCTCAATTAACACAAAGCCAAATAATTACAGAGCCAGCTACATTATATTTAAACTGCCAAACACAAAAGATAAACAGAAAATCTTAACAGCAGTTGAGCTAGGTGTGCAGTTTGTTGTTGCTGTGGTTGCTTTCTGTCCCATGGGGGAGGAGGATCTGGGTGGGGATTTATGCCTTCAGTACCACCCTGTCCTCCATCTTTCTTTAAGTACCCAGTGATGTCTGTGAAGAATCATCTGTGAGTTGGTACAAGCTCCCTTTGTGTCTGAATCTCTCAGGGGTTCTGTAGTCTCACTCTACCCTACACCTGATCGTTAGCAAGTTGTTAAAAATTTTAGATGAAATATTACCCACTTGTTTGGCTTATATGGCTTGGTTTGGTGAAAAAAACAAACAAACAGAATGATCTCCTAATTCAGGGCAAAGTTCTGTTTCTAGCAAGACTTTCTCTGATTCTGGGAAGCCCATCCTATGATAGGGGAAGGAATATTTGGCCAACCTTGGTTATGGGGTTAGTTCTCTTGGTCTAAACTCACTCTCTGCACCCAGCCCCAATGCTAGGCAACTACTATATGTGGATGATTCTTTTTTGGGGGGGCAAAGGGTGTGGCTCTCAGCTGTAGATAAATTCCTAAAATTGGGTATTTGTTTTATGATTTATCAACTCTTATACTCTTTAACTGTGGTAATCCATTAAATTCCCTATGGAACTTTCGCATCTGTGGATGCATGCAGAATAGGAATCATCCTAGATCCCAAACAGATATGTGCTTTCCATATAAATAGCCCCAATCACAGTTCACACGGGCTGAAGCATGACAACTGATCCTCCTGAGGGAAGTGCACTTGTAAGACTTACTTTGAGGTCCAAAGTTCAGAATAATTAATTAAAAAAAAATCAAAAGTGGAAAAGTAGTTATCATGGGGGAGGAGGGATCTCTTTCACCACATCAGCACAACTTGTTGGTAATGCAATAGCCTTACCCCAGTTTTGCTTTTAT